>NC_133350.1:7127667-7177667 GCF_030506205.2 Paramisgurnus dabryanus | reverse complement strand
CTATGAAAGCTGGCAAATTGAATGCTGGCAAGTAGTTCGGCTTGTATAGGCTTATTAATAAATAAATAAAAATATCGGGTCGAACAGACATATAAATTCAAAAAAGTGAAGCACCAGTTCTGTGCAGTAAAAGTCCTTTATATAATGTCCAAGCATCAGAAATTGTATATCTCTACCTTCAACACAGACACGAGAATTCTGAAGTAAAAGCTTCACCGGATGCAAGATCATTATAAAAAATGTCACCTGTGAGAACCCCTGTGAGCACTCAAGACAGATTTTTCTTTGCAGCGTTAATGCACATATTCTACATGCATAAAAATACACACAAAAAGAGCAGAAAAAAAGCAACATTTCATCATGTTTTTCTCCCTTTATTTCATTCCCTCCATCAGGGTGCGAGATAAGTGGATGAGAGGGAAAACAGGTCTATTATCAATTCCTCATTGCGAAAAGGAAAAGGACGAAGCGAGGATGAAAAATCATCTTTGCAAAATAAAGTCGCGGCTGCAAATGTATTTTAAACGAGCCGCTACATTACGTTGCTGATGTAAGAGCCTCACATGGCAAATTGTAAATAAATTGTGCCGGTTTTATTACGAGAATATAGCAACAGAGAAAGACACACACAGAGAGAGAGGGAGAAAGAGTGAAAAATAAAGAATATTACAAAAAGTGCAAGACCTGAAAGAGGAGAAAATTGTAAAAAAAGGGGTTTATTATGGAGGACGTGTGCTGTTATATTTTAATAGCAATTTTGTGACAAAGATTAATAACTTGGACCTTAAAGGACCACTGGAACGGGAGTGTGTGGGTTAAAGGGTCACATCTCTGTTTAACTGCAAAGGAAAATTTAATTTGTCTAAAATCAATAAAAAAGAAAAAAAAAATTTTTTGCTTTATTTAAAAACTACTGTAACTGCTGGTCTATATGAAGAGCTCTTTTCCAAAACGCGATAAACGCCATTTTTTTAAAAAATGAGTTTGTCATGTCATTTGGCTGTGTACTGAACCTATTCACTGCTCCATGAATGTTTTATGTCAAATTATTACATTTCCTTGTTAAAATGTAGGTACAAGATGCCGTTCCTTTCCAAAACGCGATAAGCGCCGAGCCTATTTTTAGCCTAAACGCGATTTATCCTCTCGACCAATCAGAACTCGATGAGCGTTCGACGCAATCCGATGGCGGCGCTCTGAACAGATGTTTGTTTATGTTCATTCATGACTCAAAATGAGGATTAATGTCATGTTAATACATCACCCGGAGAAGGTACCCGTTTGCAAGGCGATCTTCATCAAAGTGTTTGGTATGTACAACTTTCGTTTCAGAACTGGCTCGTTTAATACCGTTTGGTACGTTCGCGATAAAGTTTTTTTCCTGTGAAGAAGCCTGCTAACGTAACATGAAAAGTACTGAATAGCTCGATAGCCTGCTGATAGACAGACTTGCGTTTGATACATTGACCAATGTCGTGCAAAAGTACAAAATGTGGGTAGTGAACAATGCAGGGACATCTGTAAAGTTGTGCTTTTTGGATTGGACATAATGAGCGTGTTGTTACATGGTATGTCATTGAGAGCAGATCAATGGGAGCTCGCTGTGTGTAGACGAGAGAGAGAGAGAGCAGGAGAGAGAGAGAGAGAGAGAGAGAGAGAGAGAGAGAGAGAGAGAGAGAGAGAGAGAGAGAGAGAGAGAGAGAGAGAGAGAGGTGAAATATTAAGCAAAAGGGGTTCCTAATGCCCTGCTAAGGAGAAAACTGAAATGGTGGAGGAAGTAATAGAAAGTTAGTTATGTGTAATTCTGTTTATTTCAAACTGGCTCCAATGTATATCACAATATGAATTATTTACTTATTCATTTATAGTATGAAGAGTCCCTGAGTATATGTTGAATATTCTCTTATTTGTTTTTTTTTTGTTTTTTTTTTTAAAGAAAAAACATACATTTATGGAAAAAATATATGGATTTATAGCGTCTTGAAAAAAAATAAAATTAACTTTGAATTTATAATCAACAATATTGTTGTTTGATTTAATAATCATTATTCAACATGTTCAGATTGAGCAAAAAACCATTTTAACAGTATAAATTGAATATTCACAAAATGTGTAGGTCTAGGTAAAACATGTACTTTTTCTGAAAACTATTGAAATGGATTTATAGCGTTTTGGAAAAGAGCTCTTCATATCTTTTTCTTAGCGATACATTTATTTCCTAAATGGTATTTAACTGTTCACTTAACACAACAAGGGTTTACCTGAACTGCATAGTAATGCAAGATAAGAATTTAATTTAGAAATGCATTTATTTAATGTTCTAAATATTATTTTATATATTTAATATTTTAAAATATTTTAAATTTTCTTATTTTATATAAAAAAATAACTGCCTCGGTTCAAGATACAGTAATAAAAGTTTTCCATAATCATCAAGTCTCAAGACCCATTCAAGTGAACAGTGTCCATTATTCAGGGCGAAGAGGTCTGGCTACGAAGGCCATTTTTATAGTGTGTATATGTGTGAAAGTGTGTCTGAGATCAGTATTGGTTTATTCTGCATTTGAGTGGACTGTGAGAAAGAAGCATCCTACTGCTATCACCCTGGGGCTCCACACAAAAGAGCCAAAGTAGATTAAAGGCTTTAGAAGTAATTCTGTCTGCTAATTTCAACACACGCGAGTGTGTGTGAGGGTGTTTACAAGCAAAGCCTATCTTAAATCTCACATAACGCGAACTAAAAGTGTGTTTACATGACATAGGCCACGTACACACTGCAAGTTTCGAGAGTGAGAAGTGAATTCCCTAACTGCGTAGTTGAATATGAATCAATCGTGCAATTACTGACACTGTAACCATTGCAACACTTGTTAGCAAAAAAATGAATGTCTGCATTTAGACAAATTTAGTTTGAGCTACTAATGACAAAGCATGCATTAAACAGCATAGATGTGCTAACATCCAAAAAAATAATACTGAACAACATAATTTAGTTGTTAATTTAGTTCAGAAAAGCAGTACACTGAGGTATAATGTTACAGTAAGCCTTAATTTGTTAAAGGAAAACACCACCGCTTTTCAATATTTTACTGTGTTCTTACCTCAACTTAGAGGAATTAATACATACCTATCTTTTTTCAAAGCGTGCACTAAATCTTTGTACAGCGCGTTGTGAAGGTGTTAGCATTTAGCCTAGCCCCATTCATTCCTTAGGATCCAAACAGGGATGAATTTAGAAGCCACTAAACACTTCCATGTTTTCCCTATTTAAAGACTGTTACATGGGTAGTTACACAAGTAAGTATGATGGTACAAAACAAAAAGTGGTAATTTTTTAAGCGGATAAAAAATTAGAACTGTATTGTATGGCGGAAGAGCACTTAGCAAGGTCGAACTGCTGCAAACTAAGTGCTCTTCCACCATACAATTTAGTTCTCATTTTTTATCCGCAAACCATTCATGAGCCCCATTGACTTTCATAGTATTCTTTTTTTCCTGCTATGAAAGTGAATAGTGCTCATGATCAGTTTGGTTTTAAACATTCCTCAAAATATCTCCCTTTGTGGTTAACACAACTAAGAAATGTATACAGGTTTGAAACTACATAGGGGTAAGTAAGTAAGTTTTGGGTGAACTATCCCTTTAATCCCCACCTCAGGCCAATCAGAAATTGTTTGTTGGCAGAATCCGCTAAACGTCACATAGATTTTTCAGCAAAGTCCACTAATTGCACAAAAGATGAATTGGATGAACAATGGCGTGCAAAACAATGGTGGATCACATTCAAACTTGTGTCCCTTATAAGCACTTGGACCTGAATACAACCCAAATGTGGCAGTTGATCACAGCGTCTGCTAATGTGTGGTTGCAACTAACCTGACTTTCGTTATTTGCAATGGCACTTAAATACCAAAGAAATGACTAAAGTGACATTTGTGCAAATAAGGCATTTTAATTACTAACTAAAAGCCTTCACATTGCAAATAAAGTGAATCATGTGACTACAGTAATAGCATGTCCAATGTAAAAACTTCAAAAACATGCAGCCTTTCAAAACCCCTTCTTTTTCTCTCTCAAAGCAGCTCCACCATATCTTGAGGATTTTTTTTTCTGTGGCCTTTAGCTGGTATGTGGGCTGTTATTATGTGTTATTATCTGTGAACAGCTCTCCTAATTGGCTACAGCTGATTGTGTAGCGACCGATGGTGTGAAGGCCAGTGATAGTCATTTCGCTGCTCTTATTCTTAGTGCCGGTCTTAGAAAGGTATATCTAATTCTTCTGTGAGACATAGACACACTGAGAGGTCTTTAGCTGTAATCTGTCCTCTCTAGAAAGCTGCAAAGAGATGGTACTTGAAAGCTGGAGAGATGTTCAAAAACAAAGACAGAAAGAACGACCAAGAGGCAAAGCCTACGTACTCGTACTGTAAGTATACTTACCGGACACACAAGAGCTGACTATAGGATAACATTTCTACTCTTGACCGCTATGATTCATTTTAAAAGAACTGTGCACAAATGAAACAACTTTTATCATTTACTCAGCACAATCTAAACTTGTATTTATCTTTCAAAGTTCAAAGGCATATATATAGACGGTTTCAGCAGTAACAACATAAACAAATGGCTTTCGTGGAACAAACATAACTTCCAGTAAAGTCCACAAAGAATCAATAACAGTCCTTTTAGAGTAGTTTATTTCCGATAACAAGCAAGTAGATTACCTGACTGGGTTCACACCAGCCACGTTTGAGGCGTCAAATTCGCGTCTAGTTTGCCGCTTGAACATTTTGAGTTTACTCGCTTCATTCGCGTCATGGGAGGGCTTTTGCAACTCTGCACGCTTCCTGTAATCACGTCACTACTAGAGCAAGCTCCTGATTGGTTAATACGGCACGTTTTTCCACAAAAGTAAAAATTTTCAACTTGCGCGTTTCCCACACAATTCGCGCGAATGAGGCGGAATCGCGTCTACCGCGCAGCGCTACACTGCAAAAAATGACTTTCTTACTTAGTATTTTTGTCTTGTTTTCAGTAGAAAAATTGTTTCTACAAATTGTTAAATCAAGCTGTATTTTCTTGTTGAGCAAATGACCTAAGAAAATTAGTCTAGTTTTTAGACAAAACATATAACATTTAAGTGAATTTGTGCTTAAAACAAGCAAAAAATCTGCCAATGGAATAAGACATTTTTTATTGAAATTACTTAATACAAGAATAATTCTCCAAAAAATTCTTATTTCATTGGCACATTTTTTTTGCTTGTTTTAAGCACAAATTCGCTTAAAATTCATATGGTTTCATTCGCGCCCCAAAACCTCCAGACATGTGTCAACGCATCTTCACATTGACTTAACATTGAAATCACTCGCACTTGACGCCTCTACCACGGCTGGTGTGAATGCAGCATTAGTTCAAATCATAGCTAAAGATTATCAAAAACTACACATAGCTTTGTAAAATGTGTACTATATAATGTATGCAATCTTAACTACAGATCGCTGCCAAACCTCCCATCAAATAGCAGTAATTCATGATCGATGTCTTCTGTCGTCTTAGGGAAACCAAAACATTTGTTATTTTCGAATAGGTATTTGTTCAAGAGTTCAGTTTAGCAACTAGTCAGACCATTAAACAAAGAGAGACCGGAAGTTAAGTTCCGCTCAGATGCGTAATTGCGTCACTGCATGTGTGTCCGATGAAACTGTCTATAATTTACTTTTCAAAGTATGCCAAAGTCAGCGAATAGTGCGTGTGATGCTAATTTTGCCACCAGAATAGTATGCATGTAATGTACGTGCACCACCAGATTTTGTATATCACAACCATGTGTACGATGTCGTGCAGGTCAGACATGCGCATACATTTGTTGCAGTAATTAGTTTATCCACAAGTTGGCAACCGTGCCCAGGGGCCATTGATTCACAAGGTTGACAATAAAAAACTGCAAAAACAAAACACATGCAAGCTTAATCAACAATGGAGGTCATATATAAGTGATTGTGAGGTCAGGAAGTACCCTCATTTATAAAACTATATAAAAAAAGAGTGTACAGATCTTTGCAGGACTTTTTGTTTAACTAATGGCGTCACCCATAGACTGTAAAAAAAGATGAACAACGCCTGTTCGCTCTCCTACACTGGTGAAAAGTGAAGCCGTCAGTGTCCCGATATGGCGATGACGAAATCAAGGCCCCGCCCTCGCAGAATGCGCATATCACAGCTGTCAATCATGACGTGACATCAACGTTTTTATAGCATTAAATAACTAACTAAAAACAAACTTATTTTAAAAACAAACACTTGAATTTACATCAGCGTAATAAAAACTACAGTAAATGACAGAAATCAGCTTCAGAAAAAAGAAAATTAAAGTGTAATTAAATTGTTTAGTTGGTCTCAAGTCCCATTGAATAACATGGGGAGGCAGGGTTTATGACCTATACTGGGACCAGTCACTAGGGGTCGATCGAGACGTTACGGCTTCACTTTTCAGGGCTTGTGCGGCACGCTTGGCGTCACCCCTTTAGACCTACTAAACAGCTCCTTACAGACCCCTGTAGGCCAGGAATGGCATTGCATGCGTCCAACACATGTACACATAAGTCAAATAAAGTATGAAAGTTTGGATGTGGCATGTGCATTAAAATAAAATTTACTTTCAGCTTGAGAAAAGAGTTAACTAGTTAATCACTTCTACAACTGTTTAACTGATTAAGCAAGACTATTTTAAACATATACTTGCGTGTTAAAAATGAATTCAAAATGATTCAATTTAGAATGTAAATTGCAACTACTTCATCCAAAGAAAACTTTTAAGAAAAAGTAATTTTAACCTTAAAAAATAAAACATGACCAGGCCTTTCTTCGTAAGACTTACGTTTATAATCTAAATAAAATAGTGGAGTGTCATTAATGCACAGAGGTGCAGGAAACACTTCAGTGTAATAAATCTATAACATTTAAGATGCTTTTGATTGCGCTTGATTAAAATAATCAGCAACTAAACGGCCAACATCAGGTCAAAGCCTCAGACGTCCAGCTGTGTCTGCATGAGTGACTTTGAAACAAACCATTATTCACAGGGAGAGATAAAACGCTTGAAGGGTTGTAGTCCAATCACTCAGGAGAGAGTTATGACAGCCACGTTCACTCCAGGGGTTCTTAAGGACTTCATTACCCATTAGTCATCAGTGTGACGGCCCCGAAGCAGTGGTGGTCTTGTGGAACGTTCTGGCACATGTTGACGGAGTGCTGAGAGAATGTGTGGAAGTGTTTTAATCCCTGGCCACTCTGGTGGGCCGTCACTGTATCGACCGGAGCGTTAGTGTCTGACAGGCTGATTAATAAGGAAAGAATTTGAAGGGCCACACTGTTTTACAACTACAATTCAAGTTTCACACTTTGCTGTGAAATAGCACAATTACAAATACTTCAAACTAGGGTTGGGCGATATGGCAAAAATAAAATAATTTCCCGTACAGTCGGTAACGGTAATTACCACGGATAAATTACAAATCTTTTTTGCTGTCAAATTTAAACGCAGATTTTTCCTCCTGAATAAAAGTTGTAAAAACCAGACAGTTAATTATGGTTTTAAAATACTTTTGGTTCAAAACATGACAAATACTTTTCAAACAAGTGATCAATTGAGGTACAATACAGATTAGAATATTATTGGTAAAATCAATCAACGCCGTCTGAATGCCCTTGCTGTTATGGCCTCCATCAAAAATGCTGCAATCCTTTTTTGTGCACAGCATTTAGCTTGGCAATTACAAGTTGCACTGCTTATAAATTAATAACTTAATTTGCATTTGTTTGTTTTCCTTTTTTTGCAAATTTTTAAAAAGATTTGCTTCACGTTTGGATGGAAACCAAGCTACTGTTGCTCATTTTTTCTTACTTCACTCTTCAAAGTCCAACTGAGTGAGTGACACTGCGATTGTACTGTAAACCAATACTGCATGCCGCATCAGGAAGTGCAGTCTGCAAAACGCCTGTGCAGCATTACGTAAACATTATCGATCACTTACTGTACCGCCATTATCATTTTATCTGGAAAATTATATTAGGAAAATTATTGTTATTGAATTATCGTCCAACTTCAAACCTCATTATTAAAGCTAGACTTATGCAGGTGAACATGCACAATGCACAAAATTCACAAGAATGCACAAAGAGGAGGCCGATTCTTGAAATCCATAGCAATCTTGCTTCAGGCGAATCCCCATAGAACAATCTGAGGTTGAGTGCCTTGCTCAGGGGTACAATCGTGACCGAGGATCTCAGTTACCCTCCAGTTCATAGATCACACCTACTATTGACTGAGGCCAAAACCTTACAACTTGTTCATTTAAGAGCCTAGAAGGTAAAGTATTATAGCAATGGCAGTTGTATTTATATAGTACCATTAAATAAAACCCAAGTTGAACAATATGTTTTACACTCTTAAAAAATGTGCTAAATAGCACTAAAAGTGGCTCGTAATCATAGGGGAACCACTTTTAGTGCTAAACAGCACCTGTGTAGCACTGTGTAGAACCATATTGTGCTATGCTGAACCATAAGTGGTGCTATAGTTGTGCTTAAGCACCACTTGTGGTTCTACAGAGGTGCTATATAAGTGCTATATGAGCTTTTTTTTGAGTTCTGAAAACTGAAAAGCACAATAGTAAGCAAAATGAAAACAAAAAAATAAGTAAAACATAATATATATTTTTAAAACCTATGGTAAGCACAAAGTTGACGGTTTCCATTGAATTCCATAGATTTACAGTACTGTGCAAAAGTCTTAGGCCACCACCACCAGACTTGTTGTTTTAGAAGTTTTAACGTCCATTCATATTTATTTGTAACCGTTTTATTAAGATACATACAGAACTACAGGAAAAAAAAATTCAGGACTAAATATCTTCTTTAGGGATCGTCTGTGTTTAGTGTGACCTCTCTTGGCACTAAACACAACTTGAAGTAAAGACTTATTACTTCAAAATTAGATATAAGGATTTCATTTTATTTAAGTTTAAGAGATCCCGCAGTTTCCTGCTATTGCTCAAGTGCAAGGAGAGTTTACCCTAAAAACTTCACACATCAGTTTACATTTTTTATACAGTTTTAATACATTTCCCGTATTGAATTATTGGAAATATTCTATTAAAGAGACTGAGAAACAATTTTATATGATCACTATAACATTGCAAAAACAACCTAATTAGATTAATTCTGGCAGGGTGGCCTAAGACTTTTGCACATTACTGTATTTTTCTTACTATTATCATTTTCCAAAATGTCTTCTATTGTTTTCATCAGAAAAAAAATCATACAGGCCTAGAACAAAATTATGGTTAGTAAAAAGGGTGTGACGGAGATTTTATAATGACCGAATATGACCGACGGTTATAGTTAAACACAGTCATTAGAACTCCATAACCTCTAAAACAGTGTTATTAAAATAAATAAATAAATTATCATAGAGAATGTTTAAACAGCCCAATTCTAGCCAATTCTAAAACCAGCACACCCCTAGTTAGTAAATTATAAAATATTTTTTATTTTTGGGTGAACCTTCTCTTTAATATTATTAGAGCTGGGTATCGATTCAGATGTTCCACATCGAATTTATTTCGATTCACAAGCTATCGTATCGATTCCCCTTTCGATTCCGATTCTCGGATCGATTTTTATGCTCGATTCTCGATTCGACTCAACGAATATAGATTTAATACAAATACTATATTTATTAAAAAAAAGAACAGTGAACATTAGTTTAGGGGTAATTAAAAAGAACAGTGAACATTAGTTTAGGGGTAAGGGTAATTAATCAAAAGAAATTAATAGCCACAAACCTGTATATTAAGCTCTTTTATTTTAGGTACACTTGGGTACATTAAAACAGAACCAATCTCTAATTTTCAAATGCATACAATTATACAATGCAAAAATTATACAATTTTGATGCTGAAAATTTTGAAGATGAAACATTTATGCTGAAAAAAGTCATTCCTTGATCAAACAGGATCAGATTATTTAATTTTTTTTAAATCGATTTGTGGCCTTTGAGAATCGATTTTGAATCGACCAGGTTTAAAAAAAAAAAAACGATTAATCGAAAAATAGATTTTTTGGCCCAGCCCTAAATATTTTTTATCTTCGTTTGGACTTAAAAACAAATAAAGATGAGCGGAGTGGCCATCGGGAGAGTCGGGACATTTCCCGGTGGGCCGGTAGTGTTTTAAGGCTGCGGGCCGGTCTGATAATAGGTATTGCAAGTTATATAGCAACCCCGTCTGGCGGCCTGATGTGTGGCCGCTTCCCTCTGGTCAAACTGTGCAGCCTCTTTGCTCAACACAGTAGGCTATATAAAAGTGCTCAACCTGTTCGGCAGGTCCAACCATGTTTAGGATTTTTTTAAATATAGGGGGATCATTGAACGGCCCCACTCCAAATTGCATAGCCTGTCAGCCTTTGATGTAAAAAGCTGCGCGGCCGAATGACTGTTTATTGCAGTACATATGTGGTCGAATTAATAATAGACGAGAGTATTCAACTGCAATATAGAAATCCTCCCAACATTATTTTTCTCAAAACTTTGACAAAAACTATTTTCAAATGAACTGTATTCTTACAGTTATTCAAAGATGCACACATTATTCCGCATAGGATTGAATATTAGACGAGAGTATATAACAGCAATGAACGTCTAATATGACAATAAATATCCACATATAACTTAAAAATGAAATGAATAAACAGACAATTAAGCAAGATTGGCATGTAAATTGTATTATTATTAGCGGAAAAACAGCAATATTACTGAAATAATCTCTGAGGTAAATGCGCCAAACACGTCAAAATAAATAAGTAAAAACAGTGGAACAAACATTATTATCTCACAAAACTTTATATGACAAAAATTATATTTAAAGGAAATATTCTTACAGTTATTCAAAGATGCACATATTATTCCATATTGCTCCCATTTATGAGCACGTTCATCTCTGGCCTCGCTCTGTTATGTAATAGCTGATTCAGGTTCGCATCTCCGTCTTTCAAACATGTATCATTTTGTATAGTTACTCATTTAGGAAAATTAGCCATGATTTAATGATTTTATTATTATTATGAAATTTTTTTTTTTTTTTTGGGGGGGGGGCAGATTGATTACGATTTGTATTACCCTAGTTTTACTACAAATAGGCTACGAGACCTTTTTTTTACCACGGTGGGCCGGTGGTATACAACATTTCCCGGTAGATTTTTTGGTCCCACTCCGCCCCTGAAGATGAGCCCAATGATGAACACCTTATTTGTAATTTTAACACATTATGTGTCATTTTGTGTTGATTTTGTGTTAAAATATAACACAAGTTGTGTTAAAAGTAACACGAAATGTGTTGTTTTAATAATAACACAGAGATGGGTGGATTCTGGGACAATGCATTTAGTGTGTTGTCCCAGAATCAACACTAATGTGTTGTTTTTAACACATTCGTTTTAAGAGTGTGCCCTTTAACTTACAAAGGATGTTAAATAAAACGCTAATTTAATTTGTTAACAATTATTATATTTAATCCATTTCAGCACGAATGTGCTTTGAAAACATTCAAAAAGAAAAACCCTGTAACTGTATTGGGCATGAGTCCCACTGACTGAGGGTTTGTTAATAGACCGAATAGTATTGAATCAATAGCAGAGCTGAGTACTCCATTACGTATGATATGGAGAACAGCGAAACGCATTTTGTTTTACATGTGGGATATCATGGCGGTTAGCCGCCTGATTACTCTCACCGAAATGAAAGCACTTGCTTGATTTCACGCGTGTCGGCCAAAACCAGTGGCTGAATCCTTGGAAAAGATGCGAAAAACAAATTATAGAGCAAAACTGCCCTAAGTGTGGCTCATTTCATTATAACCTGTGGCTGATGTACATAAACAATAAGCCCAAAAACACAATCTCTACCAAACAAGATTTTGGTAACCGAGAATGAAAACGAGGGCTCCACTCAATGTTGTATTGAAGAGATGCATAACACAAATATACACAATTAGCAGTGCTTGAATAAGGGTGAGGCAGAAAATGGCATAAAAGTGTCTGAGTGGATGCCTCTAATAATGGGCTGTGCGTTTCTCCTCCATTAAGTCTGCATTGCTCAATCGGAGGGCGTGGGGGACGCCGGTGCACCGTCCACTGAAGTGATCATCAGTCTTCGGTGATCTAATTAACATGATAAGATACGCCATCCCACGGCTGCACCGAAGGTAAACGCAACAACCGCAACCCTCTAATCACGCTGTTGCTCCAATGTTTGCTATCAGATTCCTGATAAACTTCTCCTACAAAGGTATGATGGAGCAATTACAGTCACAACACTTGGCTGAATTAACAAATAATGGAGAAGCAGACATTGATTAGATTAAAATTACCATCTGCTAACAATGAGACGGCGCCGATCGCTGCAAATTGGAACAAAGGCACCGTGCTCAGCTCGGGTATATGAATCTATCTATCACATAATCGCAGCACGTGTACACGTGTCGTGAGCGAGTGTTCGCCGATGTGTGCAGGTGTATAGCGAATGAGGGATCCGAAATCATCAAGAGTGGTGCTCACATCAGTGAGCACAAGCAGTCAAGGTGCGAGAAGCAAAGCGCTGGGGATAGAAAACACAAGAGTTGTGTGAAATTAGACTTTTTTTTTATCTAACAAGCCTCTCTCTTTAGGATTTCTTCTTATTCATAGCCATGTGCCATGCTGCACCCAAGCTGAGAAAAACTCCAAAAAAGTGCTGTCTTTTGCAACCGCGGTTAGTTTGAGGGCGTAAATGGTTTGACTTGAGAGGTTTTACAGATATAAACGATAATCTACACCAGAGAAAAGCATTTAGTGCAATTTAAAAATGTTCCCCACAGGCGGAGTTGTGGCAGAGTTCAAGATTGAACAGAAAATGTTCACTTTAACTAAAAGCTTCTGAAAAAATATTCGAAGGCGTCCTTGATCACAACTTGAATGTAATGAGATGCAAAGACAGCCAAGGGTGAATTTCTAAAATTAAGCAAATAAATAAATAAATAACAGTTGCTTTAGTTGTTCCAGTCCTAAAATGTTGCGATTGCGAAAGCCCTGTCAGTCCGTGCTTCGTTTTGCCCAATAATTAGTAAAAACAAAAACAAAGATGAATCACTGTCTGGAAAATCTGGGTAACCTATGACAACCTTGTCTGTCTTTTGTCAGATGTCTGGAAAACGCAGAGACAAAATACAATTTAATATTCCCTTCATTCTTTTTTTTTTTAAATGCAAAAATCCCCTTTCCTTTTATCGCCAGAACTTTTCTTTTCTCTTTCTGCTTTGAGGTTGACCTTGAGTCACAGAGTCGTATTCATAGGAAGAACGACTGGCGTACTCATCAGGGGCAGAGGTGCGAAAAAGGCTGGTAGTACGGCATAAGGCCTCTCTGATGCTGCATTAGGGATGCAGTTCCACATCCCGCAAAGCCAAAGGGAAATAAAAAGCAGGAAGGCTATTCAACAGCAAGCAATTTAAAGGCCTCCAGGAGAGCACGGAAAGGGGACGAGCCTTAAAACCTCTGCCCCCTTGGAAATCCATCTTGGTGCGGCCATCTAATAAACAATTCCATTACCTGGCTTCCCCAGGTGAAATTAAATGTCATGGTTAAGTGTGACATGGAGAGAAGGGGAAATCGGCACAACTCGGCAGAAATTTCATAGCAGTCATTATCTGTGAGGGTTTGCACCGGAGGCTTGAGGCACAGGTGAAGGGGTTTCTCGCTCTGATTGATAACAAGGTCTCCCATTGACGATTCATGACTACAAGTAACCGTAAAGTCTTACAGATGGCTCCTGAATATTTTCATCATGCTGATCAACTGTAAAGTTGCGTTCACGCTGACGGCAGTAAAATCGCCAAGGACTCGAAAGTCTATTTTAGTATTGGTTGCTAGAGGTGGTTTGCAGTCTTTTACTGTAACAGGTGGCAAATTCTGTTTACATAAATCTAGATATTTTTGACTTGTTCCTATCATTGTATCATGCTAAATTAGGTTGCACAGAAAGCGTACGCTGTGAAATCACGTAGCTGAGCACGTAACTCGCTTTTTGATGACTGACAGCTGCTTTCAAGATGCTGCAGCAGTATCCACCACTAGACACTTAAACATTCCGGGCCCTATTTTAACGATCTAAATGGGCATGTCCGAATCCACTTTTGCTAATTTAACGATGGGAAAAATGGTTTGTGCGCCAAGCGCATGGTCGAAAAGGGTTGGTCCTTCTTTTTTAATGAGTAATGGGAGTATTTTGGGCGTAACGTGCAATAAACCAATGAGAGTCTCAGTTCTCATCCGCTTTAAAAGCCAGTTGCGCTGGCGCTATGTCTTATCCCTATTAAGATGACAGACTTTGTAAACTGAAAAACTAAGCAGAGGAAGAAGATCCCCAGTTTAAGATTAATGTTAAATAATTGTGTTGTTTTTCACAACAAATTGTTATTTTTTATTAAAACCTTTAAAACCCGTTTTCTTTTAGTCACAGAAGTAAAAAAGTAGGCTTTAAATTGCTTTAAATGTATGGCTATCCAATATCATCAAAAAATTATTTGCAAGTATGTAAGAAAAGGTTTGTACTCTAAAAATACTTTATTTGTAACAAACAGGAGATGAAGAATTTACAAACGTGCGGAAAGCGGTTTCAGCACTTGGACAGTGTCACGAGTTTTTTTAAGCATTACTTAAAAATGTTTGTCATCTCACCATATCCACAGATACAGAGTCATCATATACAATAAATCCGTGAGGTAGCATTAAAAAAAAAAATTAAAAACAGATGCATTTGTTTACAGCAAAGCATTTATTTACTTACCAGGCTGCAGGTGAAGCAGCTCTTTGTGCCTTCTAACGTCTCATAATTAGTCCTCATTTATGTCCAAGAGATTCAATAATAATCTTTTACATTCAATACTTACATTCAATAGCGTTTTTGTGCTGCTGCGCATTCATATTTGTGATAAGCAAACCCGCGTTGTCCTCCCGTGTATAGGTGCATTTTACTAATGCGCTCTTTAAATAACATAAAACACATTGCCCCATTGACTTTAGACTTTAGACCAGGTTTTTGTTGGTCAATGGCGAAGTCTATTTTAGTTGCCTCAAAATACCAACGCGCCAACAATGCGCCTGAACACACCTCGTTTTCAGACCAGAACGCCCATGGGTGCAAAAGGGGGCGCAAATCCATTTGCTATTTAAACAACGTGGCGCTAAACGTAAAAATGATAATTGCGCAGGTTGAAAACTAGCAAAAGACACTTGCGTCGGGTGTAAGATAGAGCCCCCAGTCTTGATATTTTCACAGAAATGCGTTCATGTATCTGTTCGAGGAAAGTTAAGACATCAAAATGCGTACAGATGGATCACATTGATGTTTTTCACAAATGCTTAAAAAGTGCAATCATCTGTAGAAGCTGTGCACCCCACCACTGTTTTTTGAACAAACAACTCCATCATCCTGAAAGCCTATAGTCCGAGTCGGTTTTAGTCGTGTTACGTGACAACTTGATACTGTAAGTCTAGGTTAAAACAGCTAAGGACTGCAGTGCAGAATTTGCAGTGATTGATGATGGGCCTTTGGGGCTGACAGACTTCAGCCCTCTGGCAAAAACACAGGAACCATCACCACTGTTCCCCTCTGTCACCTTCTTTTCTTCTTCTTCTGGCTTTCGCACTAAAGGATGCCTTTGAGCATTTTGTTTTTATTTACTGAGAAAAATTATTTGTAAGGGGTTCCCCGGAGACAGCGAGAGATCATAGCACTTTCCACAGACGTCAGAGGTGTGACTCTATCGTCAACAGGCTTGATCAGAGTTCAGCTTGGTTCTCACCTTATATACAGTCTTTCTGTCCTATCATTCTACAATATACAGTTCTATTTTAAATCAATATCCCTCCTCAAATGGGACAAACAGGGCAATCATATATCCATTAGCAATTCCTGAATATAGAGTGAAGAGGTGGGACTAAGATTATGAAGTCTGCATGTAATAAACTAGATTTACATTACCTGAAGGGAATAAACTGTGTTTAAATAGAATGAAAAATAGATTTAGTTTCTGACTATCTATGTAAATGAAATGCCACATCAGAGCCTTATTAATTGCCACTGTAATAACAATCAACGCATCATGTTTTCGGCAGTCGACAAGAAGCATACAACAAGAACATAAATCTTTAACTTTTGAAAATTCATTAATTTGTTCAATAGTTTGTTTTGACCCCCAAAATGTTTGCCTTGAAATTTGATCAATGCCGACTACTTTAAAGGTCACTTTCTTTCTGTTCCCATTTTTCAAACTTTAGTTAGTGTGTAATGTTGCTGTTACAATGCAAAAAAAAAAAGATTTTCAAGTAAAAAAATGTCTTAGTATTTTTGTCTTGTTTTCAGTAAAAATATCTAAAAATCCTTAAATTAAGATGTTTATTTTCTTGATGAGCAAAGTGAAAATTCTGCCAATGGAGTAAGCAAAAAATCTTGAACATTTTTGTTAAACACTAAATTCAAGAAAAAAAATCAAGAAAAATTTGCTTACCCCATTGGCAGATTTGTTTGCTCGTTTTATGCACAAAATCACTTAAATTTGATATTTTTTGGTCTAAAACTAGAATTATTTTCGTAGGTCGTTTTGCTCATCAAGAAAAAGCACCTCAATTTAAGAATTTTTAGATATTTTTACTGAAAACAATACAAAATACTAAGACCATTTTTTTCTTGAAAATCTTTTTTTTTGCAGTGTACACTGCAAAAAAATGACTTTCTTACTTTGTATTTTTTGTCTTGTTTCAGTACAAATATCTAAAAATTCTTAAATCAAGATGTTTTTATTGATGAGCAAAACAATCTAAGAAAATAATTCTAGTTTTTAGACAAAATGTATCAAATTTAAGTTAATTTGTGGATAAAACAAGCAAAAAATCTGCCAATGGGGTGAGAAAATTTTTCTTTAATTTTTCTTGAAATTAGTAAGAAAAACGTTCAAGAATTTTTTTGAGAATTTTTAGATATTTGTGCTTAAAACAAGAGAAAAATACTAACAAAGAAAGTATTTTTTGCAGGGTAGAGCATAAATAATACCTGCACTGCAAAAAAATATTTTTAAGAAAAAAATTCTTAGTATTTTTGTCTTGTTTTCAGTAAAAATTTCTAAAAATTCTTAAAGATACTTTTTCTTGATGAGCAATATGACCCCAGAAAATAAGTCTAGTTTTAAGACACAAAATATCAAATTTAAGTGATTTTGTGCATAAAACAAGCAAAGAGATCTGCCAATGGGGTAAGAAAATTTTTCTTGATTTTTTTTCTTGAATTTAGCGTTTAAGAAAAATTTTCAAGATTTTTTTCCTTACCCCATTGGCAGATGTTTTTGCTTTTTTATGCACTAAATCACTTAAATTTGATATTTTTGTTCTAAAAACTAGACTTATTTCTTGGGTTGTTTTGCTCATCAAGAAAAAGTATCTTTAATTAAGAATTTTTAGATATTTTACTGAAAACAAGACAAAAATACTAAGAATGTTTTTTCTTGAAAATAATTTTTTGCAGTGTGCAATATGATAAAGCTCAAAGTTTACTGCCAGGCAATATGTTTTCTATAAATACATCGAAACGGCCGGTTTGAACTTCAGGCCTATACTTCCCGGTTGAATGACGTCAGTAAGAGTTTTTGACTAAACTCCGCCCACAGGAATACGTCAGTCACCAGATAAGCTCATGGCTCTGCTTAGCTTTAAGCTGCTGTCGAATGACAACACACTATACAAACTACACAATCAAAACTCGTGAAAGCAGCGGTATAGAGTTAGGTAAATTGTGTGGAAAATACAGCAGTTTTTTACACGTGAAACCTGAACACACATTATATTGCGCACTATAAACACAATCAAAGCTTCAAAAACACAGAAAGATTGGGACCTTTGACAAAAACAATCACATACACATATAGACTCAAGACTAACAGTATATAGTAAGCCATGCTGCTATATGTTTGTATTTTAACCAAACACTCTGCAGGACATCAACTGCTCTACAAAAAAGACAGTTTGTATAAGTGAGTGATGTTTTTTTCTCTGTCTGTGGTCCTGCCCTTCTGTACAGTGGCACTCTGATCAGACTGTCTGTGTTTGGTCCATGCCAGCTTTAACACTGGCTGTCTTAGAGTCCAACTGTGCCTACAATTTTGGCCCCGTGCTGGGTTCTCTGAAAATGGCTTTTAATAACTGTCTGAATGGCACAAAAATAAACAGATGTTGTTGCCTTATCTTGGCCAGCCTGCCTCTAAGTTTTAGTATGAAAGGGTGCGTGAAGCAAATAATTCCAAAACTAAAAGCTATCGATTGTTTCAATAGTGATTGAATGATAATAAACATGTCTCACGCTGTCTGTATCAGCACTGAGATATAGTATTTAAATGGCCTATGTGTGATGATAACCGTTAAGTGTATTCTCTGACTGTTAGCTTTCCAACACTTAAAGGAGATATAAACTGGATTCCACTCAATGATTAGGCCTTTGTGAATTATTTCCATACATTCATTTATTATTCTGGATTATTTAAACACAGACTAAACTACATTAAACTTTGTAGGTAAAACCTTTAAAGAAACAAACATACAGTTTAAATTAACAATTAATTATTATTTTGTTACCATGACTTTATAGCAATAATTACATTTTACACATAACTGCACTGAATCAGCACTTAAGCCAATAAAATATTTTAAACCAAACATTGCACCAAGCCCAAAATATATTGCACATACATCTAAGTGGGTTGCACAGCCCAATTACAAGAGCAATTTTAATAGCATTAACATTAAATACAAAGCATCAAATGAATGCATTTCAATAGCTTTTACCCATTTGTATAATTTAAATGTAACTGGATTTTAACTAAAGTCTATGAAATAACCCGTGCTTTTAACCATATTTATCAATGACCTGCTATTTTCATAATTAATATATTTAATTATATAGTCAAATTACTTAAATTATTTTTATGTCAAATGGATTTTAAACAGTATTTTATAATAATTTAAAGTTCTTAAAGGTACACAACTTTTTGAAAATATGTTCATTTCCAGCTCCCCTCAAGTTAAACATTTGATTTTTACCGTTTTGGAATCCATTTAGCCGATCTCCGGGTCTGGCGGTAGCACCTTTAGCATAGCTTAGCATAATCCATTGAATCTGATTGGACCATTAGCATATCGTTTTAAAAATAGCCAAAGAGTTTCAATATTTTTTCTGTTTAAAACTTGACTCTAATAATTTACTCCGCTTTGTGCCGCATTACCACCTTGGGTGTGTTACAAAAACCCCTTACCTAATACTACTGAGTGATATGCCTGTTTAATTGTGCTTTTGTTTAGATGGTAGATATTTTATATGACAATATATAGTTGGGCGGTATGAAGGTATATACCATTGTGACAGAATGTAATAAAATGTCAACCACACAATTTTTTCCCATGTATACCACGGTATGTAAATAAGTCGGTGTGACTAACATGCAAAACTTCGGCTCATAAGACTAAGTGACACGACTAAAAATGGAATATAAACTAACAGATCAGAACCATAAACAAATCCTAGGCAGGAGAAGGAGCTTATGATTAAAAGCGATGTAACAGTTAAGTTATGGACATTATACACGCACGCATGCACACAATGGTATATATCGTAAGTGTCAAATAAAATTACTCATCCTGTAAAACAGACTGCTTATACTGTCTACCCCATTTAAATGTACAAATGAATGAAACCAAATATGAATGAAACCAATGAATAGTCAAATATGAACATTAATGTGTAATATTCAGAACAAATGAAGAGGGTGATGAGCAATCACTACATAAGCAGAATGAATTTTACTTCAAAGGTAGACTGCTTTTCACCGACCTCGGTGTGAGCAGCATTGTTTCAAGGTCTTCATTTCAGTTCATATAATGATAAAAGCACATCTCTTTGTGAAATAACCAGCCTTGCGTATCTAGATAGAGCGCAACAATGTGTATATAACTAGACCTTGTAACAAGAGGCCTTCGGTGGTATTGAATCGCACACAGTACTGGAACCCTCAAACACAAAAATGAATTTTTCAGCTCAAACACTTTGCATTAGCATGCTGGATCTATTTGCTGTCCAAATCTCTATGGTGAAACCCTTTGATCTGCAAAAACATATCTTCTCTTAACCATAACATCGTTTGAAACCGTTCCCATCTATCAGACTTCAATACAGACATCTCAAAGGTCCATCTTGATTTTAGAGAGAAGGAAGTTTTTTTCCCTTCTTCTTCTACGACAGAAGCTTTCTTCTCTCAAAATTGTTTCAAGATTAGCATTTAATAGCACCTACTTATGCCGCCTTCAAGTCACGTTGAAATGCTCGCATGTAAAAGGCGAACATACATAAACACGACCACAATCTTATAATGTCTTCATTATAAGTTGGATGTCAATCAAAGAACCATTAAAGAAGCATATTGTGACTGGCCACATGAAGCTCTTACGGTTCATTTACAGGGGGCGCTAGCGTTAACGCTTCTCATTTACTTTTAATAGGTGATGTTAGGCTTTGCTGAACTGAATTGTGCATTCGTGGCAGAATTTAAATAATTTATCAACTTTTCAAGCGACAAAGCATGCATCAGCCTTATGCAAAAAACCTAGTGCAGAGCCAGCCAATTACATTTATGCAAGACCGAAGAACAGATGAGCATGTGTTGCGGCCACTGTGATTGGCTGTTGGCCACACTTCAGACACGCCTTTTCGTCAAGCGTTAACGCTTACGCCCCATGTGAATGTACAGTTATTGTTAATATTTTTTATATACTATTGACGATGTAGCTTGACTAAAATAACCATATTTATCGCTTGCATAATGACGAGTATGCATGATTAAACTTTATTACCCATGATTCTCTGTGGCAGCATAAGTGTTTTGCTTTCTGACCTGAACTATTTAATTGAGTACAAAATTGCCTAAATTAACACTGCAATAACAATCGCAATCTCAAAAACAGGACGTTGCCAGAAAGATGCGATAAAAGCAAAAGCACACAGCCCCTTCGGAGCAAAGTGCTGACAGAAACGGCACGGTGCCGCAATGGGGACGGTGTGACATTTAAATGACTTGTGTGTCCACAGCTGGAGACAGCCGGCACAACACTGCACCATCCGTAGATTCGCTCTGGTCATAAACACTTATCGCAGCGCTGACAGGAAATGACGGGGAAAACAGGCACCCGCAGGTACGGAGACAAGAAGATGGATACACCTGGCTATTCCACCACACACAGAGCCCACGGACCGAACGGCTGTATGAATACAATTTCAGCAAAAGGAAAGATGGATTGGCAAACTCAACTTGGACACTAAAAGTGTGCAATATCTTTCAAGCCTAATATCGCAGAGACACACTCAAATGAGCAAAAACACAAATGCAAACACAAATCAATCAAATGCGCCACTGACCTCGGAAAAGGTTGTAAGTAAACATAATGGAAATAATGTGAGCTCTTAAATTGATGTGCTTGGGAAAAGGGCCTCTGACATTTAAAGACAAGCTAATGAAGTTAGTCAGCAGCCCCTACGTAATGGCTGGTACATGGTTGGCCTGTGGGTAAGACGTGAGAAATGAGTTCTTTTCAAATGGCAAATGAGGAGACGTCGATAAATGACTCACCAAACCCGTGTTGTGCGTGTTAAAAAAAGCAGTGCCAAAACAATAAAAAGAGAGAGAGGGGAAAAGAGCAAGTAAAAAGCAAACTGACCTTTGGCTTCTTTTTCAGCAAGCAGACAGTGAGGCATGCAGCAAAACAGAGAGAGAGAGAGAGAGAGAGAGAGAGAGAGAGAGATGGTTAGAAGAGTGTTGGTTAGAAGCAAGGAGCCATATGGACTGTCATGCTTTAAACTAAAATAAAAACAGTCTGTGCAGAGAGCTAAGTGAGTTTGCCAGTTGTCCGTCTGCAGTCTGTAATTCACTTAAGAGGTTATTAAAAAGCTCTAATTTACCCCTGTATATAGTCCAGGGCAAATATGTTGGATCTTTACAAGCTGCCCTGGTATCACTGTAAACTTACCTGAACTGAGGCTATACATAGCCAGAGACACAACAAAAAGACATGGCCTGTTTTTGACATTATGCGGTTTCACATAGGACGCGGTGTGCGCTATGAAACCCATTAATTTCAATGGCTTGTGCCGCGTGAGGGCGGTTTTTTTGCGCTCACGCCGCGGTGAAAGTTCAAAATAGTTTAACTTTTGCGCTGCGCTCTGTGACGATTACCCGCGCGGCCAATAGAAACGGGGCATCCAAAGAGGCAAAATGGACGAAAATCTTATACTCGGAATTCCCGGAGCTTTATAATACAAGTTTATACTCCTACAGAGACATCGGAAGGAAAGCCGTGTCATGGAAACACGTACCAATTCAAGTTGGCATGTCAGGTGTGTTTTAATTCAAGTAGCTTGTTGTAGGTAGGCAGCTTAAAGTTACGTGGAATGGAGACGGGCAACATCAGTCTCTGTATTCCTCATCGACTATTAAACGCAAATTTAAACACTGTAGTAATTTATTGAAAACCCCGCCTACTTTTGTCTGGTCATCAGAGCACAAATTGCTTGCCTGCGCTGAACATATCGGCGAGCGAAGCGCACACCGCATCCTATGTGAAAGACGCTTTATGGAATTTCTGTGAAATAAAATAAGGCTACCCTTAAACACTTCTAAATAGGTTTCACCATGTTTCTAGTCTTGCTTGCTTGCTCAAGTCAAAATAGCTCAACCCAAAGTCTACATGTTACCCCTCCGGTCAAATCGCGTCACAATCAGCAAAAAAAAAAGTTATTGTTCATTTTTGTTTTATTTATTGTTATTGTATTAATAATGTCAATATTAAGAAAAATCAAGTTAAAGATTTTTAAAAGTCTCAAACTGAAATCGCTGCAACCATACATTAAAATAAGTGGCATCGGCAATTGTTTTAGCATCTGTTGGAAAAATATTTGTTAAACTTTTTCTTTCTTTTATTATTTGATTGACATGGAGACAGACAGCATTATTGCTGCGTACACACAAAATGCAAAGCATAATTTTCCTCGTTCTAGATTACTTGCAGGATTTAACTTTATGTCATATGAATTTTTAGCTTGAATTAAATATTTTCAACTTGCTGCATGAAGACATGTTTAAAGCCCAGAATACACTGCAGGATTTTTGCCCTCTTATAAGATCAATAACTTATCACACTGTGCAACATGGATCGTTTAAACTCTGGTACAACTGTACGTGTACTGTAGCATGTAGACTGTACGGTGATGACATGGAAGCTTTGGCGGCTGCGTAACACATTAGCAGGTCGTTGCAGCAAACACACTGTGCGGTGACCATGCCAAATTCTATCGTAGGCTATCTTTGGACGCAAGACCGGGAAAACGGTCGTCTTTGAACCTCTCTCACTGTACGACATAGGACCACCGATGACGAGCCACGATCACAGAAATCGCGGCGATTGTTTCACGATGGCAATCTTTCGTCTGGGACAGCCAATAACCCTTCAGTGTATCCCGGGCTTAAGGCGAATAGCGCTTGTTTTGGCACCTAATTTGCGCCTTTCGCATCTATTTACGTCTAGTCTACTCGCGCAAATCTTTGAATTAGCGTTTGGTGTGTACACCCTTAAGATCTTCTGTAATGCAAGTTGTCTAATATATACACTAATATTATATAATGATCTAATATATGAAGAGTTTGGTTCCAAAACACGATAAATGCCATTTAAAAAAAAATTAGTTACTGGTAAAATCAGTATTATATGAGGTCAGTATTAAAAAGAAAATTCTTAATTTTACGCAAAATACAATATCCGCCGTGTTATTCTGTCATCTTTTCTCCCTTTTTTCCCAAAACGCAATAAACGCCACTCCTCTTTATCTGCGGAATGCAATACATCCGCTCCACAAATTACAGCGCAAACAAACAATGGCGGCGCTGACTACATGGAATCCTAGTTTTCCTCATCTACTTTTTACTTTGTGATCAACAAAGAAACAAAAACAAAATAATACTTTAACGTCATTGATAAACCTGTGGTGGTTTTCTGTGATGGGAAAGAAATGCAAGCCATCAACATCTAATAATTTATGCGAGAGGCACTCGGGAGCTGGTTGTTCTCCCGACAGCATCAAGCTTCTCTCATGCTAACACATTGACCCCCGGATCTTATGAAAAACTTTCCATAATTTTACTCAAAGTCAACAAAAATCGAGCAGGACCAAAACATTTTACAACTGATCGCTGTGAAAAATGTTAAAGAGCACCTATTATGGGATACACGTTTTTAAACATCATTTTGTGTGTAAGTGTGTATTAGTACATGCTAACGATATTCAAAAAGTACATACCTCAAAGAAAACGATGACGCGAGTTATCGTCTCTAACGTTCGAGGACTACAAAAAACACTCGGATTGTAGGCAACAGTTTACTTCCTGGGATTAGTGACGTAGATAAGACCAACATTATCATAGTTCAGCCCTCTCTGCTTTGCTTGGGTACGCCCTCAAAGACGGGGGTGGGGAGCGCTGAGTCAGAAGAGAGCTAAAATGGCGGAGGTTGGGAGTCCCTGCTTTGACTCTGTTTGCAAACTCTTGTTTCATCGTTTAAGCGATTAAATCTCTCGAGTAGACGCTGTCTCTTTAGATGCGAGGGCAAAATAGCACTTTATGGACTTCCACAGAGGACATCATGTTTAATACCGTTCCGGAAAAATCCAGTCAGAAGTTGTTCACGGAGTTTTCACAATAACTGCTTCTTATGAATCGAAGCTGGACGTCTCCTCCTGAAAGTTGGATTACTGTGCACTTCTGGATCACAGGCTGTAAGTATTCACGTTTATTATTTGCCTTTTACTGTACATTACGTAACCGGTAACCGGAGATTAACATAATGTGCGTGTAGAGCTAAGCTTGCAAGCGAACTGTTTTGTGTTGTAATACTGTATTTCATAAACAACGTACCATATTTACACACGTGTATGTTGAATTATGCAGACTATCGTTTTTTTATCGATGTTGGTTAAGACATGTTTACAAACTTGCTAAGTTACCAGCTAAACTGTTACCGGTAAAATTTGTTCTCATGATCAAACTCAAGAAACTCTAAGTACAGATGATTTGTTTAAAGTTATATGTATTTTACTGTTGTATTTACTTGAAGCTTTCTTAGATTTTGAAACGAAGTAAACACGTAATGTGTGTTGCTAATGTTGGGCCATGTAATATGTAATACATTTACGTTTTAATGAATAGTCTTACGATTTATAGTCGTTGTACTCTATTGTTTTAATATGTATTTTTGACTGAATACATGTTTGTTTTATTTGTCTATATCTTAGATTCGCAGCTGGACACATCCTTCTACACTGTATGCAAACATGCAACATCATAACACACAGTACAAGGAGTCAGACTGGCATATGAGGAGCAAAGGTGTGTAACACAAATTATGTATTTAGCAAATGAAACCACTACCAGTCTTAAATGTATAACTGATGATGACAAAGTTTTTTTTCTCTGCATAATCATAGGAACCCACGCAGTAGCATCGTTTCACAATGTTTCCATCACCATCATTCAGATTTGCAGCAAAAAAATTAGATTTTCTCATTTATTGGAATGCTGTGCAGGTATTTAAGTATTTTAGTAATTGTGTTAAATAAAGTAGTATTTACTTTTACAATAAATTTATCCTTGCTTATATTTTTACAGGTTGTACCTTGCAGCCATCCATTACAATGTCACCAAGCCGTAACAAAAGCAGGAGAGGGAAAGTACAAGGCTATGTTCCCAAAACACACAAATGACATACCGTAAGCAGTAATGTTTTATTTCAAATACATTCATAATTAAAAACTTAATGTATGAAGCAGGGAAATAAATGATCAAAACAAAAGATTTATTGACCGCAATATTTCTACAGTTATGTGGATGATGTGATCAGGCTTGTGTTTGCTGAGGTATTTGAAGATAAGCTGAAGGAAACCCCGATTCCAATGGACCTGGCATCACAGTTTGAGAGACCTTCAAAGGAGGACGTGATTGCATGCCATCTTCAGTGCAGGGGTCGTCGGAAGCCAACATTCCGATCAGGAAGCTCCAAGCATATCTGGAGAACAACACACAACAGGATGATAACCCTAAAGTGTCATCTTAGATAGCATCAGCTGACAAAGCTTTGATATGCCATTTATCTGAATAGATAGCTGTAAGAAGTGAATTGAACAATTTTTGAAAGAAGAGCACAATATGGTTACTAAAGTATGTTTATTTGTATATTGTTTAACATTTAAATATATATTTGTAATAAATAAACTTTTGACTGACTACTATATTTTCTTTAAAGTTACATCTTTTGTTCTTTTGGGTACTTTGTTACTATAATAATACTTTAGTGTTATTGGCTTAAAAATGTAATAAAACTTACTCTAGTCCTGCGCCTCAAAGGCTTATAGTCGGTACAATAAATGTTCTGTGTGTAGGGATTTAGACAATTTGTGCAAAACCTGGATGATGAATCACGCAGGTAAGAGGCCCTGGAACCTGTTGCATTCGCCTTAAAACCTAGTAAGTAAAAACATAGCACAGTCTTTCATAATAAAGTTTACCATAGTAAAATAATGTAGAACTAACATTCATTTCAATTAATACTTTCTTTGTGCTACATTTGGTGTTTCCATATAGTTTGCACAGTAAAATAGTATGTAAGCAGTATTTTATAATTAAGTTTACTATAGTAAAATAATGTAGAAATTACCAAGTGAAATCGTTTTATAATCATTTCAACAAATACTTTATATGTGCTACATTTGGTGTTTCCATATAGTTTGCACAGTAATACAGTATGTAAGCAGTCTTATAATAAATTTTACTAGAGTAAAATAATGTAGAAATTACCAAGTGAAATCGTTTTATAATCATTTCAACAAATACTTTCTATGTGCTACATTTGGTGTTTCCATATAGTTATGTAGTACGTTATAATTACCTTTTGGATGTCTTTGCAACACATTTTCGTCTTCGTTTAGCATTCTGGCAGAGCTAAGGACACCTAAAAAAGTTAAATCCAATCGCATTCATTGACGGAGATCGTTTATATCGTAACGGCCTTCTGAACTCTCTGGATCGAGCTCGAAGTGGTAAGGCAGTACAGACACCATCGTTTATAGAGAAATATAACGCTTGTTTACGATGCCTCTGAGGCTGTGACTCTCAGTCAGAATCTGTGTCAACCCACGCGTAGTCAGGGGCGTAACCTTTCAAACACACGCCGAACCCAGCTGACCAATTACAGTTGAGTAGTCATCTGACCAATCCGATTACACTAGACATTTTGGGAGGCGGAGACAGGAACTAAACCGAGCGTTTTCCAGACAGTGGGAAATCGGTGAGGTATGTAAGCAATTTATAAGACTCACAATGCATTAGTTCAAGTTTTAATAACATGTATGTACTATGGGATATTGCAATAACGTGCTAACGTGCCAATTTATTAGCATAATTGGTGCTCTTTAAGCAAGACGACACAACATCCCAAGTATAACCGCAGCAATGACTATATGACAAAGTAAGTGTTTTGGTTAATGCCATTAATGTTTATTTTTTTAATCAGTGGATACCACTAGTTAACTAAATGAATATAACATTGCAAAGATGAATGCACATTTATATATTGATTCAAAAGATTTATAGCACTTTGTGAACAAAAATAAATTATTTATAATAAATCTTTGCAAATCAAGCTATGGATTTGAATTTTTTATGTTTTTATAACCTAAAGATGCTATGTGAAAGTTTGTAGCAGAAAATAGTGGTTTTCATCTTGACACTTTCTTGGTATAGAAACACGTTTTACAGAAATTTGTCAAAATGGATTTATTGCATTTTGAAACCAAACTTTTCATATACAAATCATATATTTTTACCCAACAGTTAACCAAACATGTAAATTCCTGTCGAAACAGATATTTTTTAAAACTGTAATTCTGTGTATATGTGTATATCGTGACCGTGCACTATCTGAGAGTGTTTGTGCACACACTTTGGATGTGTCTATCAGTCAGTGCAAGTAAGATGGTTTTCGTGTCTTCTTGTTTCTGAATTATTTTAACTTCAATTATGTCCTGCATTATATCTCTCTTAATAACTCTTTTAACCTGTGTGTTTTTAAAACCGACCCCAAAATGTCAGACGCACATAAGTGCTTTCCTTCCTATTGACACACATCCTTTGTATTAGCAATATTTAGGAAGGTACATCTTTCAGAAAATGTACAAATAGAGATCAATAGATATGTTATTACTATTTGGAGCATTGGGATTGCTAGACAAGGGCTTAATTAATTTATTTTTATGAAAACCTCAAAATTCAAAAACGTTCACTTCTTTTGCCAGTAGCTCAAAATAAAACCGTGCGCATTTAGACTCATTTAGGCAGCACAGGTCACACATGACATGTGTTTTTCGTCGCATGCATTTTTGCAGGAGCGCAATGAGCAGAAAAGCACCTGACGTTGTTCGTGTTTTTCCATTGTACAATCAAATGAGGGAAGAGGTGGGCATTTCGATGTGGTTTACAGTAGCTTGGAACAACAGGAGACTGCACTCACTCACTGTCTCCTGCGTGTCTGTTCCCCTTTCACCCTTGATCAAGGTCCCTCTTTTTAAAGTTTCTGCTAATATGACAGTTAACAGCAAAAGTGTGCTTCCACTTCAATATTTGATTGACAGGACAGCTGCCTCAGTGGTTGCCTAGCAATATAAAAAGCACCACACTTTCTTTTCTTTAACCGCTAAAAACGCGTTCTGTGTGATCAGCCCCCAGACTATATTTTCGGTATTAAAGATGCTTGGATCAGGCACTCACCGATGCTGCCTCTCTTTAATTCACGATTAGAGCGATAACCTGCAGGCCAAGCCAGACTGATTAACTCTTGCTGACCAGCACTTACTCAAATGGTCACCTGGGAGCACGACCAATCAGAAGACACAGTTCGACAGGCTACATGCTACCATATTGTAAAGTAAGGGTCTCCTCTGCCTAAGGCGATATTTTGTGCTCTGTGATACAGTTTGGCTATTGCACTTGGGTAAGCCTCTCATTACTCGTATTCATAAAACCAGTGCTGTGAAAGTCTATCCATTTAAACGCTAATTGTGCCATTGAAGAATGCTCTGCAGGTTCTGTTGGTGGTTGCTATTGATTAGGCCCATGTCAAAAGATTGATAAACTCCAAGCATTATATAAGGAATATCATTAGCCTCTTTCACACAGTAATTTTGATAAATTACCATGAATTTACCAGAATGTATTTACCAAAATGTGCTGTTTACACACGCAGTGATGTTCCATTTTTTAATATTAAGACATCATTCACACATAAGTATCAAAATACCGGTAAACTCGGACAGTGGGGCGCAGCGAGCTCAGTGTTGTATTTGTAAACAATCGCAGGTTATGACTTCATATAAACGGTCCATATTTTGTTATTTTCACATCCTTGGCAAATGCCGATGGTCGCGAAGTTGCTCGTGACCAAACAACATTTCATTAGGCGACGTCAAGCAGAACCTGCATTTTAAACTACAGCACTGATTGCACATTAGGCTGCACATAGGGTGTGCTAATGACGTCGGCAATTCGGCAAATACACTCACCTAAAGGATTATTAGGAACACCTGTTCAATTTCTCATTAATGCAATTATCTAATCAACCAATCACATGATGAATTTAGGGGTGTGGTCCTGGTCAAGACAATCTCCTGAACTCCAAACTGAATGTCAGAATGGAAAAAAAATGTGATTTAAGCGTTTTTGAGCGTGGCATGGTTGTTGGTGCCAGATGGGTCGATGTGAGTATTTCACAATCTGCTCAGTTACTGGGATATTCACGCACAACCATTTCTAGGGTTTACAAAGAATGGTGTGAAAATGGAAAAACATCCAGTATGCGGCAGTCCTGTGTGCGAAAATGCCTTGTTGATGCTAGAGGTCAGAGGAGAATGAGCCGACTGATTTAAGCTGATAGAAAAGCAACTTTGACTGAAATAACCACTCGTTACAACCGGGGTATGCAGCAAAGTATTTGTGAAGCCACAACACGCACAACCTTGAGGCGGATGGGCTACAACAGCAGAAGACCCAACCAGGTACCACTCATCTCCACTACAAATTGGTAAAAGAGGCTAGAATTTGCACGAGCTCAACAAAATTAGACGCTTGTAGACTGGAAAATATTTGCCTGTCCTGAAGAGTCTCGATTTCTTTTGAGACATTCAGATGGTAGTGTCAGAATTTGGCATAAACAGAATGAGAACATGGATCCATCATGCCTTGTTACCACTGTGCAGGCTGGTGGTGGTGGTGTAATGGTGTGGGGGATGTTTTCTTGGCACACTTTATTAGTATGGTGTTCCTAATAATCCTTTAGGTGAGTGGAGATGGCAAGCTGTTTTAAACATATTTGGTGAAGATATGTGGATGTTAACTTTAGGTGCTTTTTAGCAGTGTGTGTGTGGAAATGTCTGTAAACAGTGCGGGGGTAAACGCGTCAACTGTATCAAAACGTTATGATTGGCCCAAAACTGTCAAGGTGGTCTGAAGCCGTCTATTCTAAGTGCTGGTAATCTAAAATTTTTTCACACAGTGCATACCGGTAAATTACTGGTAACCTTACAATCTCTTACCGGTAAATTGGCAGCATTGATTTACCAGAAATATTCTGTTTGCCAGTAAATTACCAGTAAAGACTACTATCTCATTTTTGACAAAGGTGGCGTTTATTGGCTTTTGCATCTAAGCTGTTCATATCCTGACCCCTGACTGTTACCTGGATCCCTTCTTTAATCAAACTACGGGTTTTTTTTCCCAGAGTAAAATTGATTAGAAAAGTAACTCTACACCTCTCTTAAACAAACCACATGATTCGAGTTAAGATATCCATAGCTCAAAATGGCACTGATCGAGTTAAGCAGTGAAGTTTAATGCTTAGGGCCAGGAATTTGAAAGTCTCTAACTCGAAGTATGAGCAATACTAAAAGCAAGCACCACTAATAATACAACATTCGGTTACCCAGGGTGAAAAGATGTCTTAAAACATAAAGAATTATCTTGGCAGGTCGACAAATAAAGAGGAAACTTGCATATTTCGTATTCTTTGTTCAGTTTCTTTATGACAAATGACCTCCATAGTTCCCCTGAGGTGTGCTTTACATTTTTGGAGGGAAGATGAGTCTCTATCTCTTTGCATCTCTCCCTGGTGAGTTTTGCAATCCTCCACAGAAGGCCATCTTTCTCACATATCAGCACGCTATGAGGAGAAAACCCAACTAAAATAAACCCCATATGTTACGCCCCAAATGATCACGAAGTGCCAGATGAAGAGTAAGTCAAAAATAGGTATAAAGGAGGCAAAAAACAAAACGCAAATCTTTTGAATATATTATCTGATTAAAGCCTGTTTAAAATTGCAGTCCCATTGTCCCACAGTGCGTATATCACAGCAGACAGACAGCATTGAAGATCTCCATCAGTAAAAGACACCATAGGGACCAAAAAATGAGAGCGGTACTTTGGCGAAACGAGCCACAATGAGCATTATCTCCAACATGAAGCAGACCTGTCTGTTTCCCTGAAGAGTCTGCCCAAAATTCTGCCTTTCCAAAGAGATAATTTCCCTTTTTTGTGTTCGACGGTACAGAATTACAATGGCCTTCATCAATTATTGAGTCCAGATTGCCATTAAACTTGAAGAAATTAATTTATGCAAGGTCAAGGTCTATCGGCTAAATAAATATTCCAGTGTAAGCTTAAATAAAAGAAGTGTGCCTGAAAGGAAATCAAAATGCAAAGAGCGTAAACGGCTGTATTAGAATTCCTAACAACATATAACCTTGAAGATGGGCAACTTTGTGAGTATGAACACACGACAGCAAACTAAACACATACATAGATCATAATTTAGATTGTTATAAAATAGACCTCACTGATGCCCAGGACAATACATATTGTGTTTATTATATCTGTAAGTCCTATCGTCAGCCTGTGAGATCACAGATACAAGATAGTGTCAGGGGCGGGGCAATAGTTCCCTAATTTATTTATTAGTCATTTTTGTCCTCATTTATGACACGGCACTGGATTGGTGGACAAAAAAAAGAAGCTGATGTGCTCCTACGGAAATGTCCTGTGTGCCAGGGAGCAGGAACATTATACTAACTGGTTTTAAATCCCTGCGCGCATAACAACCTCTCTAGTGCAAGGAAATGTCAGAGCCTAGCGTATTACAAGGTCAGGTGCGAGAAAGAGTCAAAGTCTTTTGCGTTACAAGTTCAGGTGTGACAAGGAGACCGTGCCGCACAAGTTCAGTAGCGGGAAATAGTGTAGCGTGCATTGCAAGCTTCCTCGGGCAAAAAGAAACCCAAAAGCCCTCTCATGTGAGGAAAAGCATGCAATGCACATGCTAATGCGAAATTAGGATGATAATCAAGTGTTGGGGAAAGTTACTTTTAAAGTAATGCATTACAATGCATAACTTTTGGCACAACCCTAATATTTGTAGTTCCTTTATGGTATCATTATCAGATATTCAGTGTGTGTGTGGGTTTCAATGTATTTGTGTCATGGTCACAAACACCCCTCTCTATTTATACTAATGAATTCATGTCTCTGAAATATTGTGAGGTAGAGGACAACAGTCTACTTCTATATTTTTTTACAAGAAGCCTAAGATGGCAATGCATTTATAATGCAGGGATTATCCTCTCAGCTAAGGGTTCCTATTCATGTATTACCTGTGTTTTATAGGAAAATTGCTTTATGGTAGATATGAGATTTAATCAAAGACAAAAAAGCTAATGTAGGTTTTCTGTTATAGGTTTAGGCAGTGATAACACTGTGGGTTCTCAGGATGTATAAACAGAAAACGTGTATTGGATTCCAATAAGAACTGTGTTAAGAAAGAATTACAATCTTTATCTCTTTTTCTTTCTCTTCCTTACGTGCCTCAGTTTGCTCTGATAGTTGTGATTCTGGTAATTGTGTGGCTGATGGGAAAGACCAGACCGGAGGCATGCAGTAGTTACCACAAGAATTTAAAAATCATCAAGAAAAACATTCACACACCGATTTACTTCCAGAAGGTGATGCAATTGTAAGTGAAATTGGATTTTCAACAGGAGTGAAGGTCAAGTTTAAGGTCACTTTAGATAATCTTAAAGGAACACGCCAACTTTTTGGGACTTTAGCTTATTCACTGTATCCCCCAAGGTTAGATAAGTCCATAAATACCTTTCTCATCTCTGTGCATCCGGTAACTTTGTCTGACGCACCCACACTAGCCTAGCTTAGCACAAAGACTGGAAGTAAATGGCTCCAGCTAGCATTCTGCACCCAATAAGTGACAAAATAACACCAACATTTATATGTTGTGATTTGTAGTCACAGCGTGTACAAATAACAAGTTCATATGAGACACAGTCATATTTTAACCATATACATACTAAGAACTATATTCTCAGAAGGTGAAACACTGCTACTTGGGCAGAGTGATTAGCGAAACACTTGTGCAAACTCTCTGCTCCTCACCACAGAGCTTCTTAGGTGCTGCGAGCAAATCACTCCGCCCAAGTAGTATTGTTTCACCTTCTGAGAATATAGTTCAGAGTATGTATACGGTTAAAAGATGGCTGTGTCTCATATGACCTTGTTATTTGTACACGGTGTGACCATACAAATAACAAAATATAAATAGGAAAATGTTGGCATTATTTTGTCACTTATTGGGAGCAGTATGCTAGCTGGAGCCATTTACTTCCAGTCTTTGTGCTAAGCTAGGCTAGCAGTGGGTGCGTCAGACAAAGGTATGTACGGAGTTATCTAACTCTGGGGGATACGGTGAATAAGCTTTAGTCCCAAAAAGTCGGCGTGTTCCTTTAATGTATACCATTGGTAACTCTTTTTAAAATAAATCAAATGGGTTAAGTATGGATATTTTCTATTACTGCTGGAACATTATATTAGGTTTAACCATAATAAAATTTTGCTGCACTAAACATTGGCAAGATTTTATAAAGACATTTTTATCAAACAAGGCCTAAATAGCTATTGGACAGAAGGTTAAATCCATTTGGATTTTTAAGAATTTGTTTTCCAACCTACATGGCCTAGCTGACTTTAAAGAAAAAATTCTGACTTTAGAGATGGAGAAAACTTGAACAATATGCAGTGATGAAACAAAAAAAAAACTAAGAAAATATATAATTTATCAATATTAAGTTGATATCAGGACTAGGGATGGGAATTGATAAGAATTTAACGATTCCGATTCCATTATCGATGTTGCTTATCAATCCGATTCCTTATCGATTCTCTTATCGATTCTCATTGGGTGAGGGAATAAGTACAAATTTGTATGTTTGTATTAACTCGCTTTAATATCTGTTCAGAAGACACAGAACAGAGTATACATACATTATGTCTAGCAACCTCATGAACAAACTTAAAAGTAGGTGAGCTACTTCTTAAAGTAAAGTCCAGGGACCTATAGTCTAGGGCAGTGTTTCTCAACCAGTAAATGTGATAGGACTAGGAATTAATAAAACAGAACTAGACTGACATAAAACCTGCAACTTTTGGTCATGCATGCATTTGTTATTTTCTTTTAAAGACATGATGCTGGAAAAAATACAGCAAATAAACCTACCGAAATGCAGAGGCATCTACTGTTGCAAACGGATGCAAATCCTTTACCACAAACTTAGTCACTGCTCGGCAGAGGGGGACACTACTTGAGTATTTTAGTTTCATTTTCCAAGCATCTGTGCTTTATCAGAGTGTTGTCTCGTAAAAAAATTACTTTACTTTACTAACAAATGTTCACTACATTCTAAAGCATAGAATCATACTGTGTATTTATATTGCATATTAAAATTGATTTAATACATAATTACATAAAAATTGTGTACTTTTACTTTTCTTGAGTAAAAGTACTTTTTACTTAAGTAAAAGTAAAAAACATTACTAGATTTTTAATGTACTTAAATATTAAATATAAACCAAAAACTTGAAATTATGAAATGTAGTGGAGTTACAATTATGATAATATTTGGAATGTATGTTTTCAAAAAAATACAAAAACACTGATAAAATACAAATACTTGAAAATGTACTTTTAAATAGAAATACTTAAGTAGTGTCCGCCTCTACTGCTCGGTGAAATGTGTTTATCCTCGCCTCGGTCATTTTATTCCTCCCTGCCTCTGTAAACGGAGTAGCTAGAGGTCCACGAGAGATACTTTCTGCAATCTCTCTGAGCCAGTGTGAGAGCCAGCCAGACTCTGGCCGTCAGCAATTTGATGGACAATGACACCGGATATTATCCGTATAGTAAAAGTTTACATAATGAAATGGCGCTCACATTAACATTAACACATTACCTTCAGATGGCGTCCCGTTAGCTATGCTGGTGCTTGACTCACTGGTGTTGTTGTGTATAGTGTATCAAACACGCGACAGTCCTGCAACGCGACCGTATTGTCTTATGTTCGCGTGAAATATAAGTTACTGATTCAACTGTTTCAGTGTTTCGCGAAGCCTCGCTCTGCCCACCACAAAATATAACCAAACTTTGGATCGTTCTGCCTCGATGCAATGTTTGCTGCGTTCTAAACCAAAACAACACAGCGTGTGTGTGACGTCATTTGCAACGAGCGGAACCGATAAGCGGAATCGTTAAGCAGGCATGCTTACGATTCAATGGAATCGATTCACTGGGAACCGGTTCTTAAGTAGAACCGGTTCTTGATTCCCATCCCTAATCAGGACTGTTAAGAAAACATCAAGACATACTTTTATATGCCCCTAAAAAGAAAAAGTGTGCACAAGCAGCCACCTCAAATACTCCTCTGTGAGCTCTCCCAAGTACCAGACCTCGGCCTAAAGCATGAACTGATTAATAGCGCACATTTCCGCAGACCAGAATACACACAGAGAAAAAGAGACAGGCAGAAAGAGAGATACATCCAGAAATACATTTGAGAGAGCATTAGTAGCTTTGATTCTATTCTCTAAATTGCACAAAGCCACATAAAATGCACAAAAAGACTTTAAGATTAAAGAAAGATATCAAAAAGACATCAAATTAGTTTTAAAAGTGTTTTCACCCTGTTAAATTAAAAAATAAAAGATTTTGACATTCCAATAAAGAGTAAGAATCTTCTACTCTTTTATAATGTACAATTCCCATGTCTACCTAAAGGGCCCAGCAGGAAATTACTGCAAATGAAAGATAGAAAAATTACCTTAAGAGAGAAAAGACAAGAAGAGCAGAACATTAGATATTCACATTTTTCTTTAATACATAAGATGACAGGATGATTTTAATTCTTACGTTATCTGATGTCGAGATGAGCACGTGAGTGTTCATATGTGTTCGCAACAGTCACTCGACAGAGCGTCAAAATTAACAGAGTGGAAAGGGCGCATTTCATTTTAATGAGCATGGAAATTGGAAATCAACAGCCTTCCCTGAGGCTACACATACAGTCTTGGGTGTGAGAAATAGTATTGATTTACTGAACAGGCTACAATTATCCCTCCCATTTATTAGAGTCTATGCCCTTTGTCGGTCTTTAGGCACAGAGAGAGAGAGACAGAGAGAGATTCAAGGCTGTTGTTTATTATCATATTTATCATTATGTCTTTTGTATGATAACTTCGTTTCATAAGCTCTTACATGTGCTTGTCCTCTAATTAGAATATCATCAAAAAGTTGATTTATTTGACTATTTCCATTCAAAAAGTGAAACTTGTATATTATATTCATTCATTACACACAGATTGACATATTTCAGATGTTTATTTCTTTTCATTTTGATTATTTTAACTGACAACTAAGGAAAATCCCAAATTCAGTATCTAAGAAAATGTAAATATTACTCAAACCAATACAAAGAGAGGATCCCTTCACAGCCATTACATATTCACGATACAGAACTTGCCTCAAGTACCTTATTGCTTTTTTAAAACGGTTACCACACAATATTAAAGTAAAAAAAAAAATTTCTGCAACTTTCATGAAGTTAAATCAATAAAAAGCATTCCTTCCGCTAGAAAAAATAGTCCCTGACCATGAACAAAAATGTGTAATATGCCTGAAAGCTCAAATAAAAACAACAAACAGATACGTGTGGTTGCTAAGGGCGCAGTGATAAACAGAACCGTTGGGTGAATCGGTCATAGCAGTGTTTTATCGTGAATAAAGCACACCTATTGACCAATCAGAATCAAGGATTGGAACTAACTGTTTTATAATGGTTCTTAAAGCACTGACACCAGCTGCAGTCCACTCTTTGTGAAACCCCCTCCACATTTTTGAATGGGTTTTGTTTCACAATCCTCTCCATGGTGCGGTTATCCCTATTGCTTGTACACTTTTTTCTACCACATCTTTTCCTTCCCTTCGCCTCTCTATTTATGTGCTTGGACACAGAGCTCTGTGAACAGCCAGCCACTTTTGTAATGACCTTTTGTGTCTTGCCATCCTTGTGCAAGGTGTCAATGGTCGTCTTTTGGATAACTGTCAAGTCAGCAGTCTTCACCATGATTGTGTAGCCTACAGAACAAGCCTGAGAGACCATTTTAAAGGCCTTTGCAGGAGGTTTGAATTAATAAGCTGATTAGAGTGTGGCACCAGAGGGCTTCAATATTAACCTTTTCATAGTATTCTAAATTCTGAGATACTGAATTTAGGATTTTCCTTAGTTTTCAGTTATAATCATAAAACTTGAAAGAAAAATTGTGTGTAATGAATGAATATAATATACAAGTTTCACTTTTTGAATGGAATTAGTGAAATAAATCAACTTTTTGACGATATTCTAATTATATGTCCAGCATCTGTATTTTGGAAGTTTAAAAACACACACGTTACCCTTTAATGAAGTATTCCTTAAAACTCTATAAATAAAATGAGACTTAAGGCCTGTCCTAAATTCATCTTTGTCTTCCTCATATACCACACTTTGTTGTCATTATGCCACAAAGACTATCAGGTAGTATTGAGAAAAAGGTTCGTTAAAGGCACAGGTCTGCATGGCTGACCCTTGTGAGCACCATAAAATAATATGATGCCACAACCTTGAAATCTCATGGACTGACAAAACACGCACATGTTGAGGTAATAAACAGCAAGTCTATCAAGGGCACCATTTGGAAAATGGCCAAACAAAGAGGTAATGAAGTGATAAAAATGACAGCATGCATGTTAATTTTGTGTGTATTAAATAAGTTTAGATTATGTTACAGACATATGCCTTGTCTTTGGATAGACTGATGGATGGATAGTACATGAAAGATTAAAAAAGACAAATAAAGAGAAAGTTAAGTAGGTAGAATGATCTCTCTTATTCCACCGCTGCAGGGAAATATCAAATATTTAAGCGGCAGCATTTAGACAGCTACTGTGTCATGACCCAAGATTAACTTTTAAATAATGTTTTAACACACTTAATATTTTAGCAGCTCAGCTATTAAGAGAGCTGTTCTTTCAAAGCACCCAAAAATAAAATTGTGAAATCATTTCCTTGCTCTTTTGGAGACTAAAACTCTAGGTCTGGCATTCACTTAATCACTACAAGAGAGAACAAGAACCCTACAGGTACACAGACCATTAACATTAAATGGGTGATATCATATTTTATTTTCACTGGTTGCCCTGAAGTCAACTTATAATGTCAGTCAAGATGTTTGAGTGCATAAAGTCATAAACTATCACAAAGCAATCCTTTTGTTTTCAGACTAAATCAATCTCAATTTCAAAAGATGAAGTAAGATCTGTTGCTCATGATACAAGCGCTTTGAGGCCTACAAAACAGTTTTCTTATCAATGAACAGACATACACAGAAACACAAACAAACACAGATTACAAGAAAGTGCAAGAAATGGGCGTAATATATGACAGCTGCACAGCCTACGTGTTTTAAAAACTCTGTTGTACTTACAACTGCTTGCTTATGTTCTCTTATTAAACGGCACTCTAAAATGCTTGATTCTGATTGGACAGTCATGACATTTGGAGGTTTGTTATTCCCAAATAACATTCGCTCAGAACTAAAAATCACGATAACCCAGATGCTGCAAATTATTTTGACAGGTAGTTTAATATTATACACAAAATTAAATATAAATATGTATTTTAATAACATATATGAGATTATATTTACAAATTATTAAACCAAAAGCGTGTTCGTGACATTTGAATGTCTTGTCTTCTCTTAAAACCTGGTGAAGGTTTGCATCCATTAAAAATTAGCAAATAAAATATCTCAAATCAATATTTAAAGGTGCAGTGTGTACCTTTCAGAAGAATTCCTTGACAGAAATGGAATAAAATCTACACATATTATCAGTTTTGTATAAAGACCTTTCATAATGAACCATTATGTTTTTATTACCTTAAAAGGAGCCGTTTTTATCTATATACACCGAGGGTCCCCTTACATGGAAGTCACCATTTAGTGCCGCCATCTTTCTACAGAACGGACAAACGTTGTTTAAAGGTGCCCTTCCTCTGTCGTTTTTATTGCTTTATACTGTTGTCTGAGGTCTACTCATGACGTTTGCATGGTTTTTACATCCAAAAACATCAAAAGCAATAAGTAATAGGCCATTTTGTACCCTGATTTTGAGGCTGGTTAGAGAAATGATCCGTTTTAATGGGCGGGCTGCATTGACAACTTGGAAGTAAACGCCCACTGCTATGAATGGATAACAGTTTTTCGTTCAAACTAACTTTCAATTTAATCTCATGTGTAATCAGTTTAATGTTAAGTGAGTGTCTTAAGACACAGTGTCTTTCTTACACACATAATCATAAACCCTTTTGACACACACACGCGTGTCTTTTATCGTCACTTTAATGTTAAGTGAGTGTCTTAAGACACAGTGTCTTTCTTACACACATAATCATAAACCCTTTTGACACACACACACACGTGTCTTTTATCGTCAGTTTAATGTTAAGTGAGTGTCTTAAGACACAGTGTCTTTCTTACACACATAATCATAAACCCTTTTGACACACACACACGCGTGTCTTTTATCGTCAGTTTAATGTTAAGTGAGTGTCTTAAGACACAGTGTCTTTCTTACACACATAATCATAAACCCTTTTGACACACACACACACGTGTCTTTTATCGTCAGTTTAATGTTAAGTGAGTGTCTTAAGACACAGTGGCTGCGTCCCAAACAGCATACTTCCATACTATTTAGTAGGCAAAAAGCACTACTTCTCGTATTCTTTGCCTACTATATAGTATGGAAGTAGGCGGTTTGGGACGCAGCGAGTGTCTTTTTTACACACATTATCATAAACCCTTTTGACACACACACGCGTGTCTTTTATCGTAAACCCACGCACAAAAACACACACACAAACACGTCTTTTATCGTAAACCCACGCACAAAAAAACACACACAAACACAAGCGTCTTTTACATAAACCCTTCGACGCGCGTGTAACGAAAGCACAAACTTTTATTACATTCGATGCGTGTGCATCATGAATTCGCGTGAATCGCGTCCCTTTGAAGAGAAATCCTGGCTGCAACTGATAACACATAGTACTAAAGTGTTTTAGTTTTACTCACACAAACACGCGTGTCTTTTATCATAAACCCTTTCAAAGCGTGTGCAGCATGAATTCGCGTCTTTCAGAAGAGAAAACACCAGCCGCCACAGTGACACATAAGACTTTACTCACATAAGCTGCGCCATTCTGTCCGGATCCAATATTGATGGAGGAGCATTGCTTTTTAATCGCAGTCTCTCTTCAAATCCAGCGTTCTTCTGAACATCCAAACATGTAGCAACTGTTATGATTCCCTCGTATAATAGAAATGATGTCTCGACGAAAAACAATGGCCCGAATATGGTACGGTTGACGTTTAGCCATCCTTGCTGTAACTTGTTATGAAAACTAACTCAACTACATGTAATATGTGGGCGCGGTCTCAAGTTGAAGAGCTCATGAATAGTAATGACCTCGATCAGTTCCACGTCACACTGATAAGCTTTTTTAACTGACCTGATTTCTCCGCTTATTTCTTTTCAGTGGCTACAGCTGACAGAGGAGGTGGAAGTTGATTTTCACATTCACGACACAACACAAACACATATGGACCTAACACATATCAAAAAATACAAGTAAAAACGGTTTTATGTGGAAGGGCCTCTTTAATAAGTTGTCTCTGATGATATGTTTGTCCTGTGGTGGATACCGTAGCTTCTCTATGCGTTTCAAAAGCGAGGGATGAGCTGTTGGTTGCAATATGAAACCTCACCACTAGATAAAATTTACACACTGCACCTTTAATGTCCCTTATGCTGCGTTTACACCAGCCACGGTAGAGGCGGCAAGCACGGGTGATTTATATGTTAAGTCAATGCAAAGACACGATTACACGCGGATTAGTATCCTGAGGGGCGGGACACGCAGTTAGAATGGCGCAGAACGAGCGACACGAATGGCGTGTTTCGCACTAATTGAGCATTGCTGCGGGAAACGCACAAGTTGAAAAATCTAAAACTTCGTCGGATTTTCGCTTGCGTTAACCAATCAGGACCATGCTGTAGTAGTGACGTGATTACAGGAAGCGAGCAGAGTGGCGGAGTCTCAGAAGCCCCTCCCATGACTCGAATTTCTCGAATGAGTAGAATTTCATGCGCTGCTTTCACCCGCGAATGAAGCGAGTGAACTCAAATGTTCAAGCGTCTAACTACGCGCCAATAGCGCATTTTTGCCGCCTCTACCGCGGCTGGTGTAAACGCAACATTACACTGCAAAAAATTACTTTCTAACCTAGTATTTTTGTCTTGATTACAGTACAAATATCTAAAAATTCTTAAAACAAGATGTGTTTTCTTGATGAACAAAATGATCTTAGAAAATAATCTAATTTTTAGACAAAAAAAAATATACAATTTAAGTGAATTTGTGCTTAAAACATGCAAAAAATTCTGCCAATGGGGTGAGAAAATATTTCTTCAATTAAGTGTTTAAGAAAAAAGTTAACTTATTTCAAGATTTTTTTCTCACCCCTTTGGCAGATATTTTTGCTTGTTTTAAGCACAAATTCACCTGAATTGTATATTTTTTGTTTAACAACTACACTTATTTTCTTAGGCCATTTTGCTTATCGAGAAAATGCATCTTAATTTAAGAATTTTTAGATATTTGTACTGAAAACAAGACAAAAATACGAAGTAAGAAAGTCATTTTTGCAGCGTACCTTAGTTATGAGGTAAATAGCCATGTAATAAGCAAGATAATTTACTGGCAGCGGATTGTTATCTCAAAAATTAGCACCTTCATACAAGACCGATGATCACACTGTTGGGCTTATATCTGCAATAACAACTGGTTGCCTATGCATTATCACCTACATAACAGTCATATCAGCTACAGATTGTAATTTTAAATGAGCATATTTATGATAAATAATACAAATACCTGACATAAAAGAGCAAAGTGTGGCATTTACACTAAAGTGCTGCAAATGTGCGAATGCAAATATGTGCGTGTGACTTTTGTGCCGTCTGGTGGCATTTCAGCATATCGGCGAATTACTGAAAGGAAGCACTGTTTAACACATTCACCAGGTCAAAAAGACAGATTCTTGTCCTATCGTGCACAATAAAGGACAATGTTATAGAAGAAGATAACATACACTCGAGTAACAGAAGCACATCGATTACACACATTTTACACATCAGGTGCATAGCAATGTCACCGTGGTCTCCATGTGTACTGAGGGTCAGATACTATATATACATTTAATCATCTTTTCAGACACGTTCATCTAATGCGACTTACAAATGAGGAACCGCATAGGCTGAGGTCAGTCAGCTGTATCAGCGTTAAAACCTCATTACTCCATTTTCTTTCTTTCTTTCTTTCTTTCTTTCTAACGGAGCAAAAACTACTCAACAGGAACTAATACCATCATTTATCCGTCCACACTCGCATGCCCACGCACTGCACTTGTGTCCATCATTACAGACCCTCATCAAACGCTCCTATTCTCTCGCAAATGCTCAATATTTGTCACGGACATAGATGTAGTCTCCGCATGAAACAAAAACAGGCAGCGCGCTAAATCCAATAGATCCAAATGAGACAAAGTGATGTACGCTGATGTGAGAGTAAGTCAGTACAAAGCAAGTGCAGCGGACCATTTGGATGTGCTGTGTGTGCGTGTCTCACACCGAAAGAGGGTGAAAGGTGGCTAAATATGAGTTTTTTGTCTCTAGCAGTACACTTTAGAAAAGACAAAGTATTATCCTGCATACTACGACACATTTTAACACACTAGTGATTTAGTGAATAAGGACATGACATTTCAATCATAATAATGCAGTTTATCATCTTTTAATTTTGGATGGTGCTTGCTAATCTGCAGTAAAGGGGTATTGGGGCAGATGTCTGATGGCCTGTGAGGTTACAGCAGGTGTATGTGTGATCTATGATCTCTAATTGCAGTCATCACTCACGATTAAGAGATGAAATGGCTTACAAAGTCAAAGCAATTAGGTTTGTATAACTATTCATGCACATACACACGCAGTTATTTTTGTATCGCCTCTTAGATGCACATTCCAATTTTCAATTTTACATGTGAACTTGCACATAAACAACAAAAATGAAATCAAAATTACTGCATTAACGGCAATCATTCATATGTTTGTTAACAAGGTGTTTTCACACATAGATGTGCAGTAGCACGCATCAACAAGTATATGAACATAAATGAATGCATGACATCAAATTTTTTCAGTTTTAAGTAGCTTTTAAAATGGGCCTGTAGGAGCGTCTTCTAGCGGTTTAGCAGGCCAAAAGCCTGTAATTACAGGCTTACAGAAACCCAGGTGTGTGAGTGTGTCTATATAAAGGCAATGCTCAATCATATGCCTCTTCAAACTACATTAGCACTGAACCCTTAGCCAGCAGGTCTCAGAAAGGAAGAGGAAAGAAAGAGGAGAGAGAGAAAGATGTGGATGCAAATGAACAACAGCATGTGGGTGCTGAGTGTAAAGGCACTAAAAGGTCAAGTAAAAAGTGAGAAAAAGAAAGAAGGGGAACGAGACTTAGCTGATCAGACAGAACGAGTTTTCTCGTGTTGACTTTTTATCAACTTTAGGCTCTCAGAGCGCTCCTGCAAAAATGGGAGGCATGGCGCTCAGGGTGAATAAACAGCACACAAAAAGCTCATTGCTGATAGTAAACATTTCAAAGTAGATGCCTTTCACTGCCAAAAATGCAGTTTGTCTGATCGGGATCTTAAAAGATCTGCTTTAAAGGAAAGTTTTTTAATATTTTACTATGTTCTTACCTCAACTTAGACAAATTAATACATACCTAGCTTTTTTAATGCGTGCACTTAATCTTTGTACAGCGCGTTGTGACTGTGTTAGCATTTGACCCCATTCATTCCTTAGGATCCAAACAGGGATGATTTTAGAAGCCACCAAACACTTTGTTTTCCCTACTTAAAGACTGTTGCATGAGTAAGTATGGTGGCACAAAATAAAACGTGTCAATTTTGTAAGTGGATAAAAATAAGAACTATATTTCATCCCCAATAAGCATGTGTATGACGAAGAACGCAAAAAAGCCGGATGACATCAAAGTAGCCCGAGAGCGAATCGATATCAGACTCGAATCACTCTTGTGGTATTTTGCAAGCGTGCTGCACAAGCCCTGAAAAGTGAAGCCAAAATGCCTTGATCACCCCCAAATGACTGGTCCCAGTATAGGTCATAACCCCCACCTCCCCCATGTTATTCAGTGGGACTTAAGACCAACTAAACAATTTAATTACACTTCAATTATCTTTTTTCCAAAGCTGGTTTCTGTAATTTACTATAGTTTTACGCTGATGTAAATTCAAGTGTTTGTTTTTAAAATAAGTTTGTTTTTAGTAGGGATGCACCGAATCCAGGATTTCGGATTCGGCCGAATACTGGGCTTTTTGACGGGGTTCGGGTTCGGCCGAATCTTAGATTTTTTTCCACCGAACCGAACCCTAAGCTTGCGCTATGCTGGTCGACGTCACGCGGCCGTTGATTACACACATCAGGTGCTGACGTGGAGATAAGTGTTTTAGGGGCGTTTCACATTTCGTGGACACACCTGGAAAAACTAAGGCATCGCACCGCATCGCTTTCATTGTGCTTTGCAGTCGGGCTATCAAAATGCATCCCCGCCCTGCCCGTCGGGCTATCTTGACTTATAGGGAGGAAAAAATATATTTAAATGCTTATGTATCCTCTCACAGATTTCGATGGGTAATTGTGGTGCATGAAATTCAGGCATTGGGTATTTAAATTGCGTTTGAGCGCGCGCTCGAGTTTTACTTTCACTTTCGCGATCGGGCGAAGCCGCAGTAAAGGAAGCAATCCGTACTGATTTGTCATGGCTTTTTGTGCAAATCCTCCAACTTCGTCCTGTCAGTCATTACTATCCTCACGTAAGAAAACTAAATCTCTCGCAGCAAGCTTTAAAGTATAGATTTTACGGGCAGTGAAGAGAGTGACTCTGTACAGAATCGCTCTTAAAGCGACAGTAGCCCCTGTTTTTCTGATCGAAAAAATTATCCAATCTCTAACTGGATGATCCAAACTGTGAGTTTTGTGGCCCACTGAACCACTTTTAAATGGTGGGTATATCTGGTGTGGGGATGAGCAGGAACAGTTGGTTTACATGGAAATCCAGTTTTTTTGTTTGTTAAAAAACCAACAGCAACAAAACAACAACAAGAATAGCAGATTAAACATTGTGGTTAGAGGCCCTATTGGCTTTGTATTGGCAAAATTTCGGGCTACCAAAAACTGAAGAGTGCCTGCCCGAAGGGCTACCAGGGATTTTGAAATTTTGCGAGACCTGTAATGGAATAAGGATGCGAGTAGGATTCGGTATTCGGTTTCGCCCGAATCTTAAACAGTGGATTCGGTATTCGGCCGAACCCAAAAAAAAAATCTGGATTCGGTGCATCCCTAGTTTTTAGTTAGTTATTTAATGCTATTAAAACGGTGGTGTCACGTCATGACTGACAGCTGTGATATGTGAATTCTGTGAGAGCTAGGGCGGGGCCTTGATTTTGCGGCTTTACTTCCTGCTCACTACTACAGGACTGGTCCCGAAATCACTACTGCGCAGACTCAAGACCCAAGATGTCAGCGCCATGTCGGGAGATATGGAAGAGAACGAATGGGCGTCGTCCATGTTTTTTTTACAGTCTATGGTATATATTGATGTCACCTGTCTGTCAGTTTTTGTGGCGCCGAAAGTCGAACAAACCTAATGTCAGGCTGACATTTGTGTTGGATGACGGCAAAGTGCGCGTCTATAAACAGCGTGCCTCTACAAACAACGTGCACATACCCCCCACCATCACAAAAATAAAACTTATCGGATTTACGTGATTTAGACAAATCACCCCACCGAGGTCAGAAAATACGGAAATCTGTATAGTTAGTAAGTAAGAAATAAGGAAACGAAGGAAGAAAGAAAGCCTTCTATAACATACATGTATTTATAAGACAGCAGCAGTTCACTACACATAAAAAAGATGAATGCACAGATACACTCAAGAAAGAGACAGACTTGCATCATTCCTCTGATCTATGAACCGCTGTGTGCCAAACAATACACATAGAAACACAAAGAGAGGTATATAGTACATAAGGACATCACTGATGCTTCTGCTCATTTAGACCTGCAGTATTTTCTTGAAATCATGTAGTCGGTGTTACACAAAAGCATCTATCATCTTTCTTCTACTTGTGCCATCAAGTATAAATACACAGACAAATGCATATCTAATGGCTCAGTGGTGACTTGCAACCATATCCTCTTCTGAAAATAGTAAGAGCATGTGTATGCATGCCTGATTTTTGATATTTAAATCGTCAGAAATGCTAAAATCACACATTAAACATCCTTTCAAAAATATTTTTCGTCTTTGAGCAGGTGCTTACAAAAATCTTTCAGTGTAAATGTGCAGGACTTAGTGGGAAAATCTGCAGGTTCTCTTCTTATAATCCCCAATTCTTCCTCTGCATCTCATAATCTCAATCAAGATGGAAATGAGAGGGGCATTGCCAAGGTAAGCTGAGCTCAAAACAAGCCATGCAAACTCAGCATAAGCTTTGTGCTGCCCAGTCACAATCGTTTATTTCACTGGATTTAAAAGAATGTTGAACATCGCATTCCAGGATGTGAGCAGCACAAACAGAGAAATGCATTTGGGTGTTAAGTCCATGTTTATACAGTAACACACTTAAGCTTGGGGTGAATGACAGCTTTGCCATGCCAAGCTTTATACAGGTATAAGAAGTGACATGACAACAAAGGATTCAAACACACAATGGGGAGATGAAGAGGTGAAAAACCCTAAACTATATGAAGAGTTTGATTTCCAAAACGCAATAAATCCATTTGGGTAAAAATTTGTTTTCTATAGACAAGATGAAAACCACTAAAAACTTCTGATTGAAAGTATGTCTGTAGAGTAATATTATTTTGGTCAAACATAGCTACTGTAAAAACAAATAGGCTACAATTTTAGCATCTATAGTTTTATTCAAAAAATTTCTATTGTTATTACTATGTCAATCATTGCGAGTTTAAAAGCCACTTGTTTATTTAGTACAAGAATTGTGTATTTAAATTTGGATGTCACTTCCAAAACATTGTAGTGTGCCTTGACTTTACATGGTTTGGTCTGACTAGATTCAATTTATTTGTGACAACCTATATAACTAACAAAATAAAGCCTAGACAAAAGACGCACAACATACAAAGTTCCTCATAGCGACCTAAGGGAAAGAGAAAACGTGCAGAAAATAACGCATCCTTCAAACAAGAAATCATATTTAGGATCCTGCCATAAAGGACTTCATTCAACAATATATTAAAGTCTCAATTCTATCATCAGCTCTATTATCTTCAAAAAATATAACCCAGTAAAGTTTTAAACACACAAGCTGGACCTACTTCGCACTATTTCTTCCACAGTAATTTGGCAACATGTGAACCGATGGGTCATGTTACACAACACTGAACATCACTTCCCACCTTCTGGTGGTTTTGCTTCAGGTTACAGTCTGACATTTCTCTAGGTTGTTATTGAGACAACAGTACCACCAGTGAAGCAGTCCCCCGGGACATCCCACCAGCCATTTGCCACAGCAACACAGCCTCAGCACCTGTGCCCAGGGGACGGGGGCCGCATCTGGAGCGGTGGGTGGAGAACAGATTTGGCCTCTGCAGATGTTAACTTCTCACAGGGGCTACAACACCTGTGTTCACACTCTTATACACACACAAGGAGGCGAGACAGATGACATACATACAAAGTCACACATACCGAACACAGCCTGAACACCTGCTCCCTCGCTCATTTAAGTCAATGGGGCAGTGGCTAAAGCCATCTAACAAGAGGGACACAATCATCTCAGCCAGAAGTTTCGAGCTTGCAGCATCCAGAGGAAGAAAACAGCCATTAAAAGCAGCTGAAAGCACACCGTAAAAAATACTTGCACTCTTTTCCATCTGCTATTATTTCTGGGGCAAAAAGAAAACTGAAGCCTTTAATAAACATGAATAAATAAAATAGGGAAAGGTGTCAGATTTTTAATGAAAAAGTTCACCAAATGCTCATTTGGCTTCTTGAAAAACAGCATTTATAGCATTGTAAATAATAGTACTTTTTGCATTTATTCATTTATTTTCTGGCAAATTTGTTTCCTTTTGTGTGCTAGATCGAAGTTTTTTTTCTTCTCCATTGTATGACACGGTAGTAATGAATAATGCACACAAAGATATTTCACAAACCTGAAAAGAGCACACTGTGCCTATTTGATTTAAATAAAGCAATGGGAGGTTTAAACATAAAATGGGCTTCTGGCATCCAAAGATTTTGGAATAAGCCATTTATCCAGCTAAAAAATAAATTATGGCATGATAGTTTAAAGGAAAATTATTTTTTTCAATATTTTACTATGTTCTTACCTTTACTTAGATGAAAGTACATACCTTTTTTTCATTGCGTGCACTTTTAATCTTTGTACAGTGCTTCGTGAATGAGTTAGCATTTAGCCTAGCCCAATTCATTCCTATGGCTGCAAACAAAAGTTTTATTTTGTGCCACCATACTTGTGTAACTACTCATGTAACAGTCTTTAAATAGGAAAAACATGGAAGTGTTTGTTGGCTTCTAAATTCATCCCTGTTTGGAGCCATGGGAATGAATTGGGCTAGGCTAAATGCTAACACATTTACGAGCGCTGTACAAGATTTAAAGTGAATGCATTGAAAAAAAAATAGGTATGTATTAAAGTGACATTCCCTTTTTTTGAAATTATGTTCATTTTCGAGCACCCCTAGAGTTAAACATTTGATTCTTACCTTTTTGGAATGCATTTAGCTGATCTCCGGGTCTGGCGCTAGCACTTTTAGCATAGCTTAGCGCAATCCATTGAATCTGATTAGACCATTAGCATTGCGCTAAAAAAATAACCAAAGAATTTCAATATTTTTCCCATTTAAAACTTGACTCTTCTGTAGTTACACCGTGTACCTAGACCGTCAGAAAATTAAAAGTTGCGATTTGGTTAGGACTATACTCTCATTCTGGCATAATAATCAAGGACTTTGCTGATGTAACATGGCTGCAGCAGGCGTAGTGATATTATACACTGCCCGAAAATAGTCCACTGCCATTGAAAGTAACCAAGGTTATTTTTTAGCGTGATGCTAATGGTCTAATCAGATTCAATGGATTATCCTAAGCTATGCTAAAAGTGGTACC